>NW_009914063.1:0-8366 GCF_000696875.1 Nestor notabilis
CTAACTATTCTATGATTCTATGATTTTCATAGCTGTTTAGAGAAAATAAGCAGTGGTGAAGTACCACTGGCATAGTACTGTGTTATTTGTGTTATGTATTAATGTATGTTAAGTGGAACTCTTCTAAACTGACACTTCCTCAGAGCAAAGCTTGCCTCTGTTCAGCTGAGGTGGTAGCATTACCAGGGTCCATGGCACACTTCACACTTGATTTGTCTGAAGGCACTAGGAAGAAAGCACCTTAAGATGAAGCAGAGAGGGAAACCATGAAAGTCATGCTGAAGGGAGAAGTTTTGTGTTGCTTTGGTTCAGTGAGCCTGCTGATAGAGAGACACTTGTATTTACCAATAGGCGCTACCTCTAGCAAAAAGAGCTAAATACCACACTTAGCACTGTCAAACACAACCTTTTAGTACTTTAAAGCATAAACCTGACCATGCTCTGTATCCCAGTGAGCTTTTTGAGCTCATATCCCTTTTACCTTGTATAACTTTTTTCCTTTTTCTGTTTGGCATCCTGTTTTTATCAGGCTTTCTCAATGTAGTCAACCATGCATCTGAATAACCTGAGAAATTTAAGTAATGGAGAATCATGTCCTGTTGTGTCTGGAATCATCTGCCATAAATATAAAGTTTGTTCTGCCGCATGCAAAAGTTCCTAACAGACAACTGACACAAACCACCTTTGTACTGAAAAGACTAAGCGCTGTACTTGTGTGTATTTCTCTGTGTCTATCCAGAAGAAATATTGCTACAAAATGACATTTATATTATTTGTTTATTTAAACATCCTCTGACAGAATGAGGATGAAACATTTTTTTACAAAAAAACCCCAAAAACCAGATCTCCTAGCACTACCAGTGTTATGGAAATACTGGTACATAGTCAATAATTTCCCACATCAATCAAACTGGAGCTGAAAAGGTTTTGAACAAATAACATTGACACTGACCCCAGCCTGACAGCCTTGTGCCCCAGGTGAAATCCCAGCTGACAAATTCAGTGACAGTCTGTTGGTGTTTCCCAGCTTTGGAAAGCCTGTGTGGGATGGAGGCATGGCCAAAGACAGGACAGACAGCTGATGGATCCCTGTCAAAAAGGTACTGTTGACAACACAGATGGAGGAATGTATCTGTAGGTGCCCAGCAGTTCCATAAATTCCTTTTTCAAAGTATGTGTGGGATCAGTTGCATTTTCTCCCCTCTGATTTATAATTAATGTTCCCTAGTTGGTGGGGAATATACCAATATTTTAGGACTTTCCTTTATCTTTTAAGATTTTAAAATGAGCTGATAACACAGATCTGGTTAATGTCCTCTGAATGAGTTTTAGGTTTCAGTAGTACTCATCTAATTTTAGCCAGCATGATCAAGTTAAAATAACTGTGACACAGACCATGAAGGGAGCTATTCATTTACCAGCAAGAGGCAGCTACTTCCAGGACAGATGCTTATTGTGGAAAAGGCAATGATCAAATGAAAATGTCAGCAAAAGATAAAGAGAGTTACAGTCACTGCTGCCAGGAAATTTATTAATTTCAAAGCATCATTATCAGTACACTGAGAGGTGAAATATTAAAAAATAAATAAAGATTCTCTTTAACTTGTACTTTCTCTATCAAAAGCATGAATAGTACTTGGGGTTTTGCCTGCAGCTGTGCAGGTGACACTGCGATTATTCTCTCAGCCGTTGTTCTCACCCACTCATATTTTGTTTCACCTGATGGCTGAAAAGGCAGATTCTGCTTTCCTTTGAAGTAGCTGGAAATGAACATAACAATATCTCGCTGCTGCTTAAGCCTGTTTGCTGGCAGGTCTCAACCTTCTTTACAGAAGCCGTAGGCATAACTACCTACATTTTACCAATGTGGAGACCAGAGCCCAGTGAACAGCGAGCTGTGGCTAAGGACACTTAGTGCGCAGGTAGGAAACACGGGAGGAACTCGAACCTGCAGGTGGTGACAATATTGTGCATCCTCTCAGAAAGGGTTAATTTCTCTGCCAGGGTACTCCAGCATGAAGCCCCCAAAAGCTCACCTGCCCGTCATCTGGGGGACTTCTTCCAGAGATTCAAGCTCCATTTTCTCCCACATGACAGGTGCCTCGTTTGTTCTGCTGCCTGCATTACTCCCTAGCCACAATAGCTTTATCCCTATTTAGCATTCACCCCACTGAGGTGTCTATCAACAGAAACCATGCTTCCCATCACCCTCATTTTGATAAATTAATCTCTTCTAGTATTCCTTCATAGATAAGGCTCTCGATTTTCCTAAGCATCTTAATAGCCCTTGTCAATCATGCATTGTACTTTAAAGCAATCATATTTTGATTCTTAGTGACCAAATTATACTCCACCTGCCAGCAGTGCATGTGTACACCCTTCTTTCTGCAGGAAATAACACACCCAATCCATCCTTGGTTTCCAAAATCTTTGTCTTTTCCGTCATGTTGACAGCCTGCATACAATGTTATGTGTCTTTATCTTTTCTCTTCCTCTGCCATCCCAGCAGGAGGGCCTTGAATAGCAGGCATCTAGTGACAGCAAGTGTTCTTGTAACTCATATGTCTATATATGATTTTGCACTTTGTACTGGGAAACTAAGTTTCTAATGCTCTGTCTTCAAATTCCATCTGTAAAATATTCTGAATGTCCTGTGTGCACCTAGGATATATCATCAGCAAGTCAGATTAGTACACCCCCCTTTTTTGCGTGAAATAAACCACATCTCTTCAAAGATAGTCTTTGAAGAAATCCATTTCTTCCAGCCAAAGACATCTCACTATTTCTTTGCTTTCAAAAGGAAAACAGCGATTTTGTCCACCATTAAGGAGTTATGGCTATGTGCATGCTTCTGTTTGGGAGAGAGAAGAGGAAATGAGGCAGTATCTGGAATACTTGTGTTCACATTGAAAATCATTTAGAACTAATAGACAAACATTCACAATAAGAAACACAATAGAAAAATCCGAAGGTAAATGTGCTGCTCTAGTTAGGGAAAGGTAGAAAAGTAATGTGAATTCAATGTAGGCTAACTGCAGCAGTTAGGGAAAGGTAGAAAAGTAATGTGAATTCAATGTAGGCTAACTGCAGCAGTGCATGGCAGTGTTATTACCAGAGCACATTAGTGGTCTATACACAAAGCATGAGAGGGAATGACAAGTGAGAAGGTAAGAAGTAAACAATCATTTTAGAAAAGGTTCTTTTTCCAGGGAACTCCTTCACAATGGGAATGTTGTGGTTTAACCCCAGATGGCAACTAAGGACCATGAAGTATTTGAAAGATCGTAAATTTTTGTATTTAATTCCATGTTAGTAACTGCAGTGTGACGCAGAAGAGTAACGCACTGCTTAAATATAGACTGACAAGGGAGGTATACATGTGTATGTACATGTATGCATGTATGTACAGGCTACATGTAGGTAAATGGTAAATTTCCTTATGTCATTTAAGAAGAATAGTTGGAGTCCTTCAAGATTCTTTGAATACTTTGAATACATGATACATCAGTGCTCAGGAACTATTTAAGAAACAAAGGATATTATGAGTTTTTAGGAAAGGAGAAAAGAAAAATTCAAATAACATTATGCTACTCTACATTGTCACTGTACATTATGTATTTATTATTCACTTCACCCGATCTCAGATGGATGTACTGGAACTAATACAGAAAAGGGAAGACCAAACTTATGGAACAGTTTTGTTACAAGGAGAGTGGTGACAGATAATAGATAATAATAGACTAGAGAATATATGACAAAGATGAAATATGGCTGAGGTAGATATGATAAATAGGAAATGATTTATTCACTGTTTCTCATAATACAACAGCAGGTAGACTGATAATGAAATTATTAACCAGCAGTTTGAAAGCAGAGGAAAAAAAGCTTTTCACACAAGGCCACAGAATTAATTCTCACAGGAAGCTGTGGGAGCAACAGCATAAATTTGCTGCCAGGTGTCATTGAAGCTCTCTGAATGCAGGGCTGCTGGCATCTCTGGCCTAGAAGCATCCAGCCCAGGTGAGGAAATTCTTCAATGAACAGTTCCCAAAGTTGCTATTTTGTGCTTGAAGAAAAATCCCTGTGCATTTGTCCCTCGTCTGAAATTCTGTTTCTAACCAGCACTAAAGCCAGGTTCTAGAGGCCACAAGAAAAATTCACTGGGACATGTATGTATTTGCAGGTTTAGTATACTTGAATGAGGTTACAGCATATACATTTTTTAAATGTCTCCAATATGTTTCTATAACTCATCATTGTCTCTTAAAGAGGGAAAGATAAACAAAGATACACAGCTTCCCTGATTCAGTTCTGTGATTGAGCTCTTTTCCTCACAAAATACTGGTTGTTGACATTCCTAGCTTTGTTACTGGTACCTCCAGTTTATTTGCGAAAATATTCCCTTTGTTCTGTCTACAAATACAGAAGTCTGACCTTTTCCCCCAATTTATTAAAACAAACAGTCAACCCCCACAATTAAATAAGGTCAGGGCTATTCTGTAAAAATCACATCCTCAGATGACATAAATTACTGAAACGTTATTGGTTTCAGTGGAGCTATGGCAATTTACAGCAGCTGAATATTGCTCCAGCACTATCACTCAAGTTATCAGGAATGTGAAATGCTGCAATATTAATTCAGAAAAGTCTATTTGAATTTATTTTTCCAAATTAATTTGCTCCCAGAACCATTTAACATAGTAGGAAAATACTTACTGCATGCACATGAAGTGTAAAAATGTAAACTGGGTTCCAAAGTCACAAATGCATTTAGGTATTCCCAGGCATTCTTAGGCTCCAAAGTGCTTTATGAGTCTGACCCCCATGGTGTAGGATGGCATTGATAGCCTATTTAGCAAATGTCATTCATATGGATCTTCTAAAAGTAGTCCTGAATATCACCACTGTCACTTTTTGGTAAGTATTCCAGTGGCACTCGTGAGGAGTGTTCTCCAGCAGAGCTACGGACATACCTACCCTGCCTTGAAATCTCACAATTTATAGGCACAATATAGGAAGTCTACATGAAAATTCTCCCTTTGGACTAAGCTTGCTCTAGTGACCTTTCTGCCCTTTCCATGGCTAATTTCCTCCAGGTATTTCAGTAAAAATGGCTCTTGAGAAGGATCGTGAAAGAGGAAATGACCTTGTGATTCAGTTTTTGTCAGCCAATCCATCCATAAAGCCAAGGTTGAAGAAAGTATAAAGGGCTGTATTCAGGTTGCCTGCTATAAATGTGAAATCTGCTCATTGTAGCCCCTTCTCTCCAGTGACTGTGAAGCCTGGCTGCAATGTTGGTATCATAATTTGCTCCTTTTTCTCTAAAACTTAAATGTCTTCACAGAAGCAACACCTGATTTATGTGCCTCAAGCCTATTGCCTGCATATACACTGCAGGCAGCATTGGATAAAGGAAGCGCACATGCCGTCAGCTGTGGTAGCAAAGCAGAAGAGGCAGGACACAATGTGGTGATGCAGGGGATAATAAGACATCTTAGTTTTAGGAGTGTTAGTGGTGAAGGTGCTGACTTCAAGTTACAAACAGTTGCTTGAGGCTCTGTGAGAAGGGAATGATGCTGTGAAAGGAGAAGCAGGAAAGCTGCTTCTGGAAGCTGCATTCTGCAAGGGATAACTTGGGGTGAGAAAAGTCACAGCCAAGGAGATTTGCGTTACTTGAGGACTGAGGCAAGAAAGGCTTAAATGAGAATCTGGGGTGGAATTCAAAGGTGAGATGCTTGAAACTCCACAAAATAGATTACCGTAAAAGAAAACACCCTAAGAGAAAACTGAGAAGCTATCACATAGCTGTGATGCCAAGGAGGGGGCATGGCCCAAGATAAGGGAGGATGTCTTGTTATTTAGGCACAGGATAAGGTCTCAGACAAACGGTTTGTTTCCTAGTTCTGCCACAGGTCTCCTATGTGATTTTAGATATGTCATTGCTTCTCTCCGCCAGTTCTCCATTTATGAAGTGCTAGTCATATTTAATTTCTAATGCTTGTCTTGGTTTCAAGTATCTGGCTGTAAATTTGCTGGGAGAAGGATAGCATTTATACATGGGTGTATATGCATGTGTGGGTGAAGCTTTTTATAGCAGAGTCCAATTTTCAGCTGAGCCTCTAGAAAATACTGTAAAACAAGCTTCAGTTTATCAATAAAGCATGATTGTAAAATTGTAGGGCTGAATGACATGAAAATTGTAGGCCTGAATGACTGTCAACAGTAAAAAAGCGAAAAATAGATGATAAAAATAGAAAAATAGAGGATATCTTTGAGATAAATGTAATGAAGACAATGTTGCCTTTTCTTTACCTACATGTACTTCTGACTCTCGCCAGGTCCTCAAATATGTTTATATTAAATACTTTTGAAAATCCCAGTCATAACTATAAGCAGTCTGCATGTGTTAGCATTATGGGGAGCAGTGTTAACCTCTTTTTTTACTTACAGTATTTGTAACTGGCACCTACACTTACTAGCGCCATAAACAAGTGAGAGAGGGGGAGGGTTTTTCTCCACTCTCTATGTATTTATCTCGCGTGTTTGGCAACATTTGGAACCAGACCAAACCCAATTTAAGTCAATACTCAGTTTCACTTTGTTCCCTTTATAGCCAATTTCCACTCTTGGTTTGCGTGGGTATTTCTAACAGCAACAGAGAAGAGAAAATATTCCAAAGCAAAATGTGGTTATATAACAGCAAACAAAGGCGGGAAGTTTCAAGAGGAAAATGTGTCTCCTGAAAATAATTTTAAGAACTTATTTTTACACAGACTGCTACAGGCACTATTATAATTACAGAAGGACAAATCCCCCACACACATGCCAATGCACAGAGTAAATACAATTACCTTAGTGCTTATATGAGCATAGTTCATTTTATGACAAGGAGAGGAAAAAGCTGTGATGGCTACTAGACCTGTATGCATGTTACATCCATGATACTTCAATTATTTTGGCTTAAACAGTTCACACCTCATACATGTAGTCAGACTAGTACAAAAACTAGATGCCAAGCATCTGGAGAGAGACCTGGTTTTACTGATAGGCTGTGTATTAACTCAAAAGTGTGTTCTTGATTTCTCGGGGGCAGCTGTTGAAGCGAGTACTACAGAGCTCTATCAGGAGTCACTGCAACCCACCCAGCATTATAATAGTTCGGGAAAAAATGCTGACATTAAATAAAATTGTTTTATTGAGTTGAGTTAAAAGCACTTTCAAAATTCAGCTTTTGGAGATGTGTATCTTCTTAATGGCTCGCTGGTTACTATGGGCATGAGGGCTTTCCCTTCTCCCCTGGCTTTTGCCTTTAGCTGTTCAGTGCAATGCCACTCCATGCCATTCTTTGATCTGGTGAGACAGCATCATAAACTTTTATTGCAATACATGTATAGCCACCTACAGAGAATGAAAAGGCTGATTTTCTTCTTTGTGACAGGCACAGTGCTAGATAACACAGTAAACTGATTGTAATAGCTAATTTGTTCCACTCTGGTTTATTGGCTTACTTGCTTTACTTTTTTCCGTTCTTTTAAGTATTGAGGATCTTGAACTTATCACAAGTTTTGAAGTCTCTTAAAAAATACAAGGCTAGAAAGCAACTGGCAGTGCAATTAGTAATGTTAAATCAGTGTGAATTCAAATCATTTAACTTGCTTCTTAGCAGCTGATACCAGGAATATGAATTAGAAGTTGGAACTACAGTTGAACAGTTGAGACTAGAAATCTTCAAAACAAAAGGCCCTTGGTTTCAGGCTGGGAAAAACTTAGATTTCTGTAACACAGCAAGAAATAAAAAAGAGAGTGCCATAACATGCGTTTAATGAACACGTTTGCTTTTCTTTCAATAGACTGGCAGCCTTACAGCATGTGACTGTGAGGACGGTTGCAATGGCATGAGCGCTTTTACCCCTCATTCCTTTGGTTATAACCAATGCTCAGCTAGCTGCTCCGTAAGGAGAAAGAGAACAACAAGTGCTGTGTCGTGGACCGCTCTCCTCCACCTTCACCTTCCACTGAAGAAGGGGAATACACATACCAAATATCCCTGGGTGTTGCTCAGGAAGGGTTGTATTGCTGTTTGCTGGGATGTTGTACCCGAAAGAAGGCACTGCAGGCATTTATCCCTGCCCCAGGCACGTCGCCTCCTACATGTGACAGCAAAAGAATGCCACAGCAGTAGATTTTTTGCTTCATCTTATTTTTTGACTTTAACAATGTCATAGCTGAAGGATGAGCAAAACATGCTGATTCCTTAAAGTACTGCAATCGTGCATGGCTGCATTTTATGTACAGTATCTCCCAGCCATGGCCACTTTGCTTAAAGCTTTAGGGCTCTGTCTGTCTGCTTGTCTCCTGGCAGGAAT
>NW_009914063.1:8380-42010 GCF_000696875.1 Nestor notabilis
GATTTCCCAGTTCATGCTTAATACCTTCCAACTTGAAAAGCAATTATTTTCCACTAGCATTTTTTGACTTTATTTTCCCTTCTATTTTCCATCTAATTTTGCTTTGACCACTCTTTCATGGGAAAGCTGAATCAGATCAAATGAGCTTTACATTTTGTTCTGAAGTTGATGAGTTTACTGTCATCCTGAGTCCTTCTCAGGACTCCTAAATTTGGGATATGTGCAGAAAAACTACCTGGTTTACATCCCCCTAGCTCCATCACAAGTATTGCACTTCTTGCCAGCCTATCAGTGACTAAGCTGTTGAAAATAGGCTGAAGTGAGGGAGGGGAAGAAAGGGGAGGAGAGAGGGAGAAGATTGGTAGCCAAAGCCAGTGCCATGAGGACCAATGTAGTGCTGTGTCCTAAAAGGGTCCAAATCATAGCTTGTGTTGGGTTAATTCAGAGTCATTCTAACATATCTTATGTTTTCTTGGCAGTTTAGTTGCTGTTTACTGATTTCTGAAGAAGCAGTTGGAGAATAAAAAACTAAGACTGAACATCTTAATGCCCTCTCATGTGAGTTCCTAAGTAAGCAGCAGTGAGGCATGCAAGCAAAAGCAGTTTCAAGGACAAGTTCACTAACCTGTCATACTAATGTCCTGCCATGGTACCATTTTGGACCTCCCTAGTGGCCAAAGTATGTAGTTCTGGCTTCCCCAAAGTCTTAAGAAGCTTTTGTGCATGAACTTGCTGTGAATGGGTTCTCGGACAATTTGTCTGGCCCAGTTTCCTCCGTGTATTCTGTCTGCTTTTTCATGATGCCATATAACCAGCATCACACATACCAGGTGGCTCATGTCCTTCCTACAAGGCTCTGAAGTCATCTAGGTTTCCCAGGCTGGTATGAGCACTGCCATATAGATGGACAACTTCAAAGCGATGTCACTTCAACATGCTCTGTGGTCCACCAGCATGAGTGGGCACTGTGGCTTCTGATGGTAGGTGTAATTTTGCTGTGGTCAGCTGCTCTCCATACAAAAAAGGCTTATATACTTTAGTTCAGGGAGGTCTGCTTGTGCACTATGCTACATTCATTGGTAATTCTGGGAAATAACAACCCTATAGGGATTTTCATAAGTTTAAATCGAGCTGAATGACAGAATAAGTCAGGAACAGCCTGAGCAGCAGCAGCCTGTGCACAATAGAAAATTACACTGGTTAAGCCAATAAGGATTTTGTCCTTGTCAGCAAACTGACAGATTAAGTGATTTGTTTCAGACAAACCTGTGAAACCTGAATGTTGCTGTCTTGGGCTGATGCTCTTGCTTCTTTTCTGTTCATGCAGAATATGTTGTCCTACTCATCTCCTTACTACTTCTTTCCTATTTCTCAGGAGTTAAAAAAACATCCCTACGTATATAAGAAAGTATTGTAATTTCTTATTTCATTTCAGTCATTAACAGAGAGAGCTTTCTGACCACTTGACAGTACATTACACCATCACCGCACTCTAAATTTTCCAGATTTTCCCACAACATCCATTTAACTTTCCCCATTCCTTTGTTCCAAAGCTATCTTTGCTTTTGGAATGCCATCCCTAACCATCTGCACAAGTCACAAGAAAGTATAGCTACACATATTTGTTTAAAAAGCGATACCCAGAGTGATGAAAGGAGGTGTAAGTTCTAGATTGAATCAATTATTTTGTGAATAGTAAAAAATGGTGCACATACTAAGCAGTGAATAGTAGGATTTTGTAACGCAGCAATAATTGGTTTTGCTGGGGAAAAACAACTGAATCAATAAGCACTCAGATTGCAGACTGGTTTGTTGATGGATCTTGTGATCTCAACAACTTCCAAAAAATACAGACAATACTACTAGCCATTAAAAAATTATGTATGTCCTGAAGATCTACTAAAAAACTGAAACAATACTATTATTTTTAAAAGCCTCCTAATTCTGCCATTTCAACTTAATATTACTCATTTGAGATTGTTGCCTTTGTGTGAAAACCTTCAGGATATGTTAATGCAGTTCATAGTGGTTGTCTTCTGTCTGAAAAGCCATTGTAGAAGTCATTTGACTCAGGCAGGCTTTCACACAAGATTTTACTTATTTAATGTTATGTCTGGTCTCCACCATGACTTAATAAGGAGTAACATGTCTAGTTCTCTTATATGTCTGTGTTTTCCATTGTGTATGTTATAAAGGTGCATAAATTACTATGAAAGTCTAAAATCTTCCTTATTTGGCTGCAAGGAGAACTGAATTCATAATGGATAACAGATATGTTTATATTGCACTCAGGTGTCAGATCTTTCATTAGATGTTGCTTTCATCTTGGTAAATAGTTTGTTTACTGTCTACCCAGGTAGTAACTCCATGTCACTGTGTCCAAGGGACATGAGCATTTCCATAGCATCTCTAGAAACCAGTGACCCTTTGCGGGAAGTATTAAAACCTGAGATCTTTATTAAGTATCAATTGTATGAATTGTAATAAACCCTCAAGGGTTCATTTGAGTCTGAATGGAAGCTGGGGAAGAAAAAGAGTATGGGAGAAGGCACTTGTTTCCAGCTTAGTATCTTTTTCAGGAAAAAAGAAATTCTGCAGACAGATCTTTTCAGAAAATTAGTTCCCATCTGACAGATAGGGAAACTGTAAGATAGCTTTTCAGTAGAATGGTGTTGATATAGACTATTTCAAACTAGAAAAAGTATAGATAGCTATAAAAATGTTTTTTCTCTTTTTGCTTTTTACTCTACAGCTATCCCTAAAATATCTCACGTGCTGTCTAAAGTATGCTATACTGAATTATTCTCATGTATGACTATGGAATGTCTGGTCAAATCACAGCATTCCATTTCCCAAGAGAACAGAAAATTAAGCTACTGGTGCCCAAAACCTCAACTTTAAGGTGACACTAATGCATAGAAGAGCATTGAGCTGAGACAGCTGGAAGACTTTGTGGGATCTCCCCAAGCATCCCTTCTGTCTTTTACTTACAAATGCTGATGATGTGACCCACAGCCTGACTGACGATTACCAAGTCCCATCATTTACCTCATTTTATAAGCCCACTGAGCTTTCCGAGGTCCTCCCTTCAACTGTCACGCCCAGTGATGGTCAGGTGAGATGAGCTTTTCTTCCCCTGAAGAGGTGGAGATCTGCCTAGGGAACCCTGACTGTCTGAGTTCTGCATCTGAGCCCTGAGCATTCTTTAAATTTTCACACCATCCGGCTACGACTGTTTAACACAACATGGCAGCGGTATTTGAAAGTGAGTGGCCACGCTTCTGAGCTTACTCTTTGCTATAAGCAAAGACACCACTGAAGAGGAAAAAGGGAGACATTATCCAGTGTATGGGAGTGTGCTTGGCAAACTGAAGAAACATCCATCAATATTCAATTTTGAATGGATTATCTAGACATTTCCTTGGATAGTAACACAGATTTGGAAACTAAGCATAGTTAATCATATGGATTAACAAAGAAAGAGATTGCATATTGCCACCTCCCTTTAGATTCCTTCCATAAATACTTTAATATTACCTAAATAATCATTATGCTACATAATCTCCCTGAAACTTCAGACAAGGCAGGATTAAGTCATTGCAAGGTGAAGAAGGGAACAGAAAAAACAGACCTGGTGCTGTTCAGTGACTGTACTTCAGGAAATATTTGTCACTGTGGCAGTATTTTTGCCACTTGAGGCTCTTGCACAGAAGCAAAATCTGAGGGGTGTTTGTTCCACATGTGCCAGGAGTCATCCTCTGAGAGCAGTTTTCCATGTGAGGCATGTAGCATTCACAGTTGGCAGGCAGATGGGGCTCAGTTAAAGGCTTCCAAAGGCTACCAAACCTGCTGGGCTCCTTATAGCTAAAAGGAAGCACTAGAGATACACAATGATGCATTTCCATGTTTCCTGGGTTTCTCTATTATGTTCTTTACTGTGCAGCCATTTAGACAGATTGTTTCCTTTAAGTGTCCTTCCATTCCTTTTGCTAATACCACATTTGAAGCCATGATCTCACTGCATAGGAAGTAAGTGATAGGAAAAGTGTGAAAGTAACTAGATTTTAAGATTTTTCTGTCAAAAACTGATCAAAATCAGAATTCCTTCTTAATCGTTTCAGCCATTTTTAAATCAGTCTAGAAATGACTGAAACACTTCTGATTAATAGAAAATAAAACCCTAAGGTAGATAAATGCTTCAGAAAAAAGTATAAAGTTTCACTTTTACAAATAACCAATGGAACAACTATGCATTTTATCCAATTGTCTCTAAAAAAGAAAATTTATCAAAGTTCTCCTCAGTGTTGATTAGTATTTAATTCTTTTTGATATTTTTAATTCAAGCAGCCAGTTAAAATTACTTTTTTTTCTGACTGTTCATACTTGAATTTAGTGTGATTTTAGCAGTATTGATAGGAGAAAAGCCTGTTGATAATTCCTGATGTTTCAAATGTATTTAAAGTATCTATTGCTTTAGGATTTATAACTTCCTCTCAATAACAGTTGGAGCTGAACAGTAAAGAGGCTGAGTAATAATAATGACCTAAAGCTCCAGATGAAGTTTGAGTCTCACCAAGAATTACAACAGAAATTAGCATATCCTTCAAATAAAAAAAGTTGCATGATGGATCCTGTTCCTGACATGTTTGCAAATGTCTTAAGCTCATTTCAAGAAATGCAGAATCGAGTGATACAGGAGAAAAGATTCAAACAATTGCTGCCATTATTCCATTATTTCTGGTCATATTTTACTCACCAGTGTTTGTACTGGCAGCACATCAAGCATCACCTGCCATGGACCAACACCTTATGGACCAAAGTACTGTGCGGACTGAACAAAAGAGGAGAAGCTGCCTCAACAGGAGTGACAGTGGTTAGATGCAAACAAACAGATGGGTGAACATGAAATGATAATGAAACACTAATAAGCAGTGCGGCTTCAGTGGTGTTCTATTTAACAGGCACCCACAGACAAGGAGATTTTCAACAAGGTCTCTGAAATTTCTAGAACTCCTCCAAGGTAAAACGGATGAGAGAGAAACAAGTTGTCAAGAGGACAGCAAAACCCAGCACAACAATGTGGCTGGCATGCAAACTTGACTATACAATTCCAAATGCAAGCTGGCTGGTTGGAGGCATGACTGTAAAACTCATGACAACTCCAGTAACCTTAAGGCAACAAAATGAATCTAGCTTGAAATTTACATGGTTAGAGAAAAGGACAAGTTATGGTCAGTGTGATCAGAACTAGATAACAGTGGGTAAAGTTCTTTCTTTGAAAAGAGATTTATTCTTTCTTTGAAAAGAGATTTAAACTCCAAATAGAAGTCAGTTAAGCACAGGTAAAGGGTCAGAGGAGTCCTCAAGCTCTCCACTGAAGTTACATAATGTGAGCATGAAAGAAGATAACAAGGAGAAGGGACAGAGCCAGGAGTTATACTTTGGCAATAAGGTTAAATTGGAGGAGATAGGTCAAAGAACAGTGATATATAACATCAATATGGCAGGAGAGAGGAAGAGCTTTTTATTTTAAAAAGTAGAAAGAACAGAGAGGAGAGCATAAGCCACCACACTTACTACCAAGATGGGGAATGCAAGGGAAGTAGAAGACTTCTTTGGAAAAAGTGTTAGGAAAAGGAAAACACATCTCTAAGCACCAAAAATCAAAAAAAAAACACTCATTTTTTTTTGTTTCTATACTTTTTTCAGACATGACATGTATGACAAAGGAGAGGTAAGAAGAAACAAGATTAAGTAAGTAGTGGCAGTCAAAGGGAGGGTGCAATGGCATGCAGTGCTAGAAGGACAGGCAGAGGAGACATGCAGAGGATGGATTGAAAGGTGGGAGAAATGTGCAAAACCAGGCACACACTAAGTAGGTGTGGATATGGATCATGGCTTGTCTGATGGAAGAAGGGAAGAGATTGGGGGCATAAAAGAACATAGTGATCTCATGAGAAACTCTCCAGGTCCAGGAATTGCAAGGACATGAAGGGGAAGCAAATAGAGGCACTGGAGGGAGAAAAAGGAGAGGAAGCAGGAGGAAGTGAAACAAAGCAGAGAGTAGTGAAAGCTGGGATTGGAAAACATTAACAAACAAGGAAAACCAAAAATCTGCAGTGCCTACATACAGCATCTTCTCTTTGTTTCAGGACAGGTGAAGAGGATAACACTGTTCTGACTTTGATTCCCCTCATTTTGCCTACAACTACGTGTGGTACAATGCTTATTATGGAGAGGGAAGAATACCCTTTACAGTGGAGGTCGCCATTGTCTACATTTCACAGGCCACTGTGCTTCTCCATCAGCCAGTTTACAAAGAGCATCCTGGCTAAAATAAAACTATTTTTTCTTGACAGAAATATTAACACCAAATTACTTTTGCTATCTTTCATTCAAGGCAATGGGCAAAAGAAAAACTTCAAAAGTATTCATATGAATATTTAAAAGTAGGAAAAATAAACAGTCCAGATATACTGCAATTCCATCTAGTTCCCACAGGCAAAATGATGCCAATACATCTCTCCAAAGAGCTCTTACGTTGGCATTTATTGGTCCTCATCAGTTGGTGATTGGAGGGGGAAGGAGGTAATGCTCAAGGAACAAGTATATTAGAGGGGTCCCGTTTCGTGATTTGGGATTTGGATTTGCTTGCAGTGTTATCCAGTTCCACCAATACATTTCTCCTTCAGTGTTGAATCAGATTCCTCTGTGCCTTCCTCTCCCTGTACTTCCATTACTGAAGGAGGTGACATCATGACAAGAGTGAGCAAAGAATGATTTAAAGGATTCCAATTCCATGCATTGCTGGTTCCTCAGGAGGCCCTTTATTTGCGCTTGCCTGTAAGCCATTTACACCACATTTAACCCACTGTCTGACAGAAACAATGCTATGCTTAGTTCTTACTGCTCAAGTGAAAGCGTACTTGGGTATCTGTGAAGACAATCTGCAGGTTTTAAAAATATCAATACTATTTCCAGTATTTTAGTTTGGGCTGAGCAATTGATGCTTTGTTTTCTGGAAGGCTGAAAATCGCTACTTAGCTCTTTCCAAAGCTATCTTCTTTCCTGTGCCTTCCAGCTCTCACAGCTCACTGACAGTACATACCCTCCTCCTCTTACCTGTATCTTGTAGCACATCAGATGAGATAAAGACAAGAAAAGTTTTCTGGTTTTAGCACAGGAAATAAGAGTGGTTGGCCAGGTGCAGCAGAAAAAGCTCATAGTTGCCTACATTTAATACACAGTTGCCTGAATTCATGCACTATGTCCTCTGAGTAGCTATCAAGACTCAGAGCTCAGCAATGGAAAGTCTGAAAACAGCTGGATGCAGGCAAGGGCAAACTTTCTTGACAGAGACCTGGAACAGCCCTGCCCGGAGGCCTTTCTGATGCAAGCCGAGGGAGTATGCTGACTTCATTAGCAGAAGCTTTGATGACAGAGTGAAACACATTTCTTCCTCAAGAAATTCCTCCAGGACGAAATAGTGGTGCAAAACCTGCCCGACCTCTTGTTAAAAGCCTTTCCCAACCTACCATCCAGAATACATCTCCCATTGTGCTGCCCAGCAAGTTGCAAAATGTAAAACCTGACCCCCACCTCTTTGGCAGGGTGTGTAAAACAAGCCCAGAAATCTGAAAAGCAAACAGCAGTCTTCTCACTGTATGACTGAGGTAACTAAAGACAGATGAATAACAGAAAAGATGGTTTGTTAGCCAAAAAACATTGGCTTTGGTCAATATGATGGGGGACTAGGCAACCAAGGAGGAATTATGCTTTATAATTTTTTCTTACAGGCACACACAAACCCTAGTCTGTTTCTTTAATTTTACTTTCAAGAAAGCTTAATCAGATGTAAGTAAAATCCATTTCAAATAGCCATATTAAATGAGAAAACCCAAGAAAATGAAAATGTTTAAGTGAAATATTCCACTTTGACCAGAAATTGCTCACTAAGTTTTTCCATTAATTCATGAAGAGCTTTATGTTAACTAAAAGCTGCATTTTTCTTTGAAATAAAAATTGCTGAAGTCTGGCTGTGACATGCTTTCTGCCACAAAATATTTCTGAATCAGAAGACATAGTAAGTCTCAGCTCACATGTAACCAACAAAACCAGATGATTTTCTTGACACTGCTGAAAGGTACTTGTGAAAGAATTTATGGAGAGAAAATCACTACTTTTCCTAATGATACGAGATTCTTTCAGAATGTACTCTATCTTGATGTCACCTCTTGTTTAATTTATTCAGTATTATCACATAAATTCCTTCTCTGGTTTCAACAATGCTGTCAGCAAATATTCCAGAGTTAAAAGTAGAAACACTGAACAATTTATTCATAACTTTAGCCTCCTTTTTTATTTACAAAGTACTGATGAATACATTTAGTGCTCACAAATGTGGTTATTGCCAAGAGTTTTTCAATTAATCATTCAGTATGCATAGCAAGTATCCATAGGATTATCATTTTGAGCATTTGCTATGCATTTTTCTTTATTTCTTTATTATCTTCTGACTCCCTAACCCATGCAGGACTTCCCATTCTGGATGCACACACCTGTGCACACCCTTGCACAACTATTTACGGTATCGTTTCTTTGTGTGAATAAACCTGTAATCAAAGATTCACATGAATGTAATTATCAGCCAATAGCTGATCAGCACCAAATTAGGCACCCTTGCAAGCAGCACTTATGAAATTTTGGCTATAGCTGTACTTAACAACTTCAGTTAAGGTTTTCCTGGTAGAAGTGATTGTGAACTGCCTCTTCTGTGTAATGTCCTCAGCGCCTTCCTTGTGCCTTTCTGTGGCATGTTTTTTAAAGGTCTTTCAAAGTAACCAGCTAGAGGACTATGCCCAAGCAAGACATGTGAAAAGATTCAACTCATCATGGTTTCTTCAGGAATGGGAAGAAGCCCTAAGTAACGATAAATGTATGTCCAGGCTGTAAAGCAACCACTCGATCTAGTGCAAGAGTAAGCAGCACCTGATGCCATGCAAAATGCACTTGTAAATATATAGCAAATTTTACACACCAAGGAAGAATTCTTATGTACAGTTAAATTTTAAGCACGTTGTTCACATCTGTGGAAACATTATCAACAACCTATTTTGAGGTAACCTGCAGCAGAGCTCTGAGCTAAGCCAATTTGACAAGCCACATGCCTGCAGTTAGCTGCTCTCCTAAGTCCCTCCAGCTTTCTGCTCAGGGGTCAGGAGGTGCCCTGAGCAGTGTGAGGTTAGAAGCAGGAACATTAGTGAGCACATTATATGACTCCATGCCATACTGACACTCGAATTAACCTCCTGAAGAAGGAAGGTTTGGTTTTTCTGGGCATGAGCAACATACTTTTGTAGAGCAGCAAATCCAGAAAGAAAAACAGGGAGATGGTGACAAAATGCAGCAGGAACAACAAAACTCTTCTGCCACAACTTTCGTCAGGTCATCGAAAGTATTCATGTCTGTCCAGGCTTTTTTTATCCTCTTCTCCTTTTTGACTCACTTTATATTGCCAGTCATTTCTTGATTTCTCTCCCCTTTTATATAAATTATTTGCCCTGACACCAATATACCACTGAGTAAATGAATCACTGCGGTAGTCATCATGAAAATATAAATCACTGGTTATCTGTTTCTGCATGTGTAGGCAGACAATATATTCAGTAATAAACCATGTGCTGAAATAGAGAGGTTTATCTGGTACGTAATCTTTGGGAAAATGTTTGCACCTAATCTGAATCTGTGCAAGTGTGATCTCACTTGGTTTCTCTCTGAGGGAAGAGGAAGGTGTAGAGGAGCAGGATCAGTTGGGGCTCTTACAAAAAAAAAAAAAAATCCACAGAGGAATAAAAAGAAAAAACAAGACAAGAGAAAGGGGAAAACGGTAACTCATGGTACAAGGAAGAAATCTGTTAAGTAAAAAACAACTTCCCATACAGTCTTCCATTACTCAAGAAGAACCAGGGGCAATAAACAGGTGTGGTACTATAAACTTTATTATGTTTTGAACTGCATCTCTGACTATATTCCCAGTAATACAAATAATCCACAGAGAAAGAAAAGGGACAAGCATGAAAAAAGGATTAATTCTATTAAAGAAATTCTCCAGGTCTTTTTACCGTATTATCTCCTCGAGAAAGCCAGCAGCTGGGGAAAACCTCAAACTTACTTGGCAAAATGAATCATCAGCTGGATTTGATGTTGATTGTGGTGGAGGTAAGGTTCAATGTACAAGGGAAGACAACTTCTGCAAACAACTAAAATAAACACAGGCAGTAGCTATCAGCCATTACTACATAGAGAGTGTAAGGGTAAAAATGGGCACAGTATAAATCCATCAGCTCTCTTATTGCCTAAAACACTATGTCTGGGGGCAACTGGGTCATGTTTTTGGTGTGAGGGGTTTTCCTCCGCTAGCTAGACAAAGAGACAACCCTCATCAGTGCAGCTTGGCCTTTAGAGAAAAATGTCAGTGGAAACAAAATGCTCATAACATCTGCTGTAGACAGCCCTGTAGAAAATAACTTAGAGCAATGCAGCAGACTGCTGGCATTACAGAGCAGCAAAGAGGGAGAAGAAGAAGAGAGGAGAGGATGCAAAGTGTCCCACTGACAGTTCTCTCAATAGATCTCCTTGGATGGAAAGTGCAGACAGTACATCAGTGTGAAGGGATGACTGGCAGACATTCTGATGTACAATTAACTGTGTGATTGTTCATAGTACTACTTCAAGCTGGGATAAAACCAGTGTTTCCCCTACATGTAAATTTCCTCCTGCAGATCTACAGAGCTGTTTCAGGAGGACGTTGCTTAACCGTGTTCATCCTCAAACATGAAACATTCTCCTCTTTTTAAAAGTCAGGATCAAAATAACACGAAAAGCTCTTGCTATGCCAAATTTTTCAGCTTCCCCTCCTAATTCTTCACCAGGCTTGTGGGATATCTGATGTGCGAGCCACAGCATGGATCTAGAATCAGGTCCAGACTTGCATCACAATCCTTTTTTTAGGTCAGTGCGTTTGATGCCATGATATAGGGATTCGGGTGGTTTATGTCATTGATGAGAATCTGTTCAACTGACACTTAGTATTTTGCTTTAGTTCTGCACTGGTTTAAGGCAGAAGTCCCATAAATTCAGTGTCAGCTTTATGGTGCATGTACAGCAAGCACAATGAAACTGCCTTTTACATGCATGTGTAGCAGAACTATATAATATACATAGTACCTGGGGGCGTCTGGCACCTTTAATACAGCCCTCCTTTAACTGGATTATCTATCTGATGTGTAATACAAATGCAGGGAGGTATTTACATTAACCACTGCATGGAAATCCTTTACTCCTTGTCAGTGTCTCATTTACAATCGGTCACACTTTCACAGAGCAATAGCTAGAAAGGTGCTTACCCTTCTACAGACAGAAACTGAAGATTTGGATCTCTGAGGTACCATCCACATGCCATCCATATGTGCCCATGCAAGACTCACCACAATCAACTGCAAACCTCTGTGTGTACCCATGAGAAAGGCTTTGCTGCTCCATTTTTTGAACAGTAGTTTGAAGGCTGGGAGTAGCTGGTCGTGGCAGTTACCTATTATCAGCAGAGTGTAAACATCCAGAGAACTTGGGAATTCCCCTCCAACTTTTTTGCAGAGGCTAAGCACAAATGAACAGGTAAATAAGTATGTTAAGGGACAACACCACCCCCAGAAAAATACATTTTATTAACTGTGAAGATAAGCAGTTGGAGAAGCTTTCTGAATCAAATGGGCACAAAGTGCTGTGTATGCTCATGATTCCTGAGATATTCCTGTGCTTCATCTCCTTAGCTTAGATCCTATTGGTACGTAAAGCTGTTCAGAAAAACTACCTGAGACTTCACCAAGATGATAAACAGGATCTTTGCTATGCTTTTTGTTAACATCCTTCAGTACTACTAACCAAATACTTTGGTATTACTGACCAAAATACTTTTTTTAAAAAATTACCAGAACTGATGCTTTGTTAGTTTTCTTTAAAAATAATTACATTCATATTTATCTTATGAATAGTTTTCAAAATGGACCCAGGAAGAGAAAGACACTGATAAAAAATTAAAGATGGATTACTTTAGCACTAACACATACACTCAGAAACTGCTGTAACATAAATTACTTTTGTCCCAGGCATGTTTTAGGACTTTGTTGTTCACTTTAGTGAATTGGTTTATTTTTATTGTCTCACTAAAGTTGTGGCTGCAATCAAAATCACACTTAGTGCATCTAGGGGATCAGTTAACTGGGTAATATCATTTAAAGTTTGAAGTATATGTATGTATATAAATAAATATATATAAAGTCTTCTAAAGTTTTTCTTTGTAGAAGATCTTTGTGGGTTGCTCTTACAGTTAGAAAGCAAGGTTCTGGAGAGTTTAATTGATTTATGATTACATTTAAGAGGGAATAATTTTTAGAAATAGATTCTTTTGTTTTGGACATTCAAATCTGTTGAAACTGAATACAAAAGACATCTTTTAATGGTAGGAGAATAGTTTTAAATTTCCATTTCCTCTGTAGTACTTTGATTTCTAACAAGAACGAAATTATGAGAATAAGTGGGGCAAGCCTTAGTACCTCATGTTTTCTATATTCTAAAGCACAGGAACAAAGTGGGGGGTGGGGTTGGAGGGAAAATTTCTTGAACATCAGAGTAGAAAAATAGTTTTGTCTTTGAAGTGCCGGATCCTATTTAAGCATCAGATCTACATCTTCCTTATCTTTTGATTTTCCAAGCTGAGGAATAAAATGGAACTGAGCATTTGCCATGTCCTTCATCATGTTTGAGATAACAAAAATCACAGCCTCAAAAAATAAGACAAATGATGGCAGAACTGATCCATGCCAGTTCCTTAAGTGTTTCTGGACTAATAGGAAGGAAAGCCCTGACAGCAATCTATAGACCACCCTGGGTAGATCCTCTGCCAGCAGTTATCACTCTGAGGTTTTTTCACCCCTACCATTTACTAGTTGTCTATCTGTTCTGGTAAATCAAAATAATTGTTAAGTGCAGTGACAGAGGGGGTGGCACCAAGCTTTAGAAGGGGTCAGTGGGGTTCTTGAGGGTAGAAATAACTAAAACGCCTCATTACTATTTACTTCAAAAGGATGTTGATGTTGGGCTATAGTTCCTAATTCCTTAAGAGTATCAACAACAAAAGGTCAATAAAAAGTACTTTCAGTATGACAGTAACAGTCCTAGGGGGGAGCAAGGATGCAAAATCTTTCCCTTAAAGAGTTTGTGGAGTGCTGAGATTCCATACAGAAATAACAAGGTACGCATAAATATCAACTAGCTATGGCACTGAAAACCAGCCCTGCCTCACTTCCAGGTAACATAATGACTATAATGTTTTGCTTCCAGGTTTTGCTTATGGATTTGTATCACTCGCTTGACAAGATCACAAACATCATCTGCTATGAGATACTGAATAACCTGCAATGAACCACTGTCATAAGTGATGGCTGGACCAGTGAAACGCTCAGGCTAAATTTGTGCTAGTTTATTAAACAGTGCAAGACACTGAGACTCAATCATCTCTACCAGGCTGAGGCAGAGCTGTCCCTGCTATAGTTCAAGCTTGGACCAGCCAGCACTCTCCCAAACAGTCCCCAGGGAAGAGCCAGTAACCACTCCAAACAAGCTGTTTTAGAGGGTATAACATCATGGACATGGACTGTATTGTACTGGTTGGTCTCTACATCAACAGCTCCATTCAACTTGCTAGACAGAGATGCAGCATAGGGGCAATCTGAGATCCAAAAGCTGAAGCAACTGTTTAAATTCTCTACGCACATTTATGCTTCTCCTGCACCAGTGTATGGACCAGTCAGATGTACCTACTGACATTCTGGTTTCATCTTTGCTTACGTTTGTTGTAAAACACAGCAAATGTCATATTTTTTGTTGCCTCACTTTTTACTTCAGCTAAGTTTCATTGAAGGGGATTTTGGTAAATGGGAAGTTTCCCCACTACATCTAATCAGGAATACTCTTTATCAAGATGGCATTAGCCATTGAAGTGTGGGAAGATGTACTTAACAGTACCTACCTGGAACCACTAAACATGCTTCATCATGATCAATTCTTAATCAAAAGTTTTCTGTAAAAAAAAAGACAAATATGTAAAGGTTCTTAAAACAAATACTTGAGTGAATACCTGCAGATGATTTATATTACTTAGTCTGTAACAACAAGGTTTTCTCTTTTTCCCATTCACACAATTTCACATCCAATTGACGTTGTAGTCAGGTAACGTAACCTGCCATCTGCCCCACACAAGACAGACAAACATTTGTTTTCCAGCAGCTGTGCTAGTGGTAAGGTTATCACCCCAGCTCATGTATGCAGAGCTGCTCCTCTGGTTGCTCCCTGAGCAATCTAGTGAAAATGACCTCTATGAACAAACATCTGCCACTTGATTTCTTTAAGCTAGCCAGTCCCTCTTGGACTGAAGCAAGCTAGGGAGTGTTCACATAAGTGCCTGTGCTGACAGACACAGAGCAATAGGCTCTAGCTGCAAGGTAGAATCAAGAAACTGAGGACAGGCTGCGGTGAGAATCTTTTTGAACTAGCAGAATTCAATGTGGAAGACAGTGCCTGTCTACAGCCAAAGTGAAATAGGTTTTTTTAAAAATGTGATCTTTCCTGTCAAGGCATAATATCACACGACATAAGAACAATTGTTTTTTTCTCATGCCATAATGCTGTTACTGTGCAAAATGCTGGAGTAAAATACATGTGTAATTCCAGCTATTATGGAACTGCAAATGTTTCAGACATGTTTGGTGATGGGTTTGGGGTTTGTGATTTTGGTTTGGTTGTTATTTTTTTTTTTTCATTTCCCTGCTTATTTTTAAAGAAATAATCATCAAAACAAAAAGTGACCAAACAAGATAATTTTCTTTGTGTCAACTTTACAAGAGGAAGAAATCTCTCCCTAAGTTCCAACTGTGTCTACACAGAGGTGGTCATAAGTCCTGCAGAACACATTTCTTATTTGCATTTTAAATCAACAGTCTCAGCCTTTGCTGTCATTTTTTACCACAAAGTGACAAAAGAGCACTGTACATTTTGTATACAGATTTTTTTTCTTAAGCCAGTTAATTTAAAAATTACTAAAAATTACTTAAAGTGGCCCAGACTACATTAAATGAAGCTGGTTTAATTAATGAGTCTTATATTAGAATTTCTTAGTATAAATTGCTAGATTTTAAATGTAGTAATTTTAAATTTCTTAGTATACCTTGCTACATTTTAAAATGGTATAGGATTGATTGTTGGCATAGGTATAGGACTGATAGTTAGCTAAAAGATGAGGAGATTTACACCATCCTGGAAGGATTCCAAAGACATATGGTCTTTTCAACAAAGTAAAAGCATTACTCCTTGCAGGCCTAGATGTTTGATTCTCCTGCAGGTAATATATCCAGTCTGATCAGAGGCTCTCCAACCTGAATTACAGCTCCAGCAAACATCCGGAGAAGTTCTATCTTACTGTCTTGTCCCAGCCTTTGCTTTCTGCCACAAGCACTTACCACCCACTTCTTCCATGTGGTACAAGTGTCTGAACTTAGACGCTGTTGCATGACTTGAAGACGTCTGTTAGACTGGTCCCACTAGACTTCTGAAAAATCATTTTAGTGGCTTTCTGCCATAATAATAAAGAACCTGTACTTTTTAGATCCTTCAGAGACTTTTTACACTGAGTATGCAACTATTCTGCAGTGGTATACGTTCAAGCTACTTTTCAAAAGACAAGCCTACTTTCATGCTGTGGCTGAGGGAGAAAGGATATCATATCATAGAATTACAGAATGGTTTGGGTTCCAAGGGATCTTAAAGATTATCTACTTCCAACCCCCCTGCCATGGGCAGGGACACCTTCCACTAGACGAGGTTACTCAAAACCCCATCCAATCTGGCCTTGAATGCTGCCAGGGATGTGGCAGCCACAGCATCTCTGGGCAGCCTGTGCAGTGCCTCACAATCCTCATAGTGAAGATTTTTTTCCTAATATCTAATCTAAATCTACCCTCTTTCAGTTTAAAGCCATTCACCCTTGTTGTGTCTCTATATACCCTTGTAAAAATTCCCTCTTCACTTTTCTTGTAGGCCCTCTTTAGATACTGGAAAACAAGTCTATCTGCCAGGCAACTCTATCTGAACCTTGGATCTTTGGGAGATGTTATGTCCAGACAGAGGAGGCAAAATCAAGCCACTGATACTAATTTGGAAAAAAAATCTCTGTGAGGAAAAGATGTTATCAAAAACATACCTATGATGGCATGTCCAATATATTAGTCTAATTTTAAATATTTCAATAATTATTTTTCCTAGTCACCCTAAAATTTTCCATTCTGCAGAGAATGGCTAATGTCTGTCTAGACTGAAAGACCTCTGCCCTGAAGCATTTAGATGAAATCTAGGGAGCCGGTGTCCCCTGTTTTTACTAGACAGTAGACAGGTTTATAAACTTTGTGACCCATTTTTCACCAGTATTCTTGAAAGGATTCAGATATATTCGTTTCTAATTCCCAAACAGAGAAAGAATTATTCTAAAGTCTTTCTCCCAGCCCTTATTTTTAAAGGGAGTTTAAAATTATGGAAATGGAACTTGTCATGGGAGAGAAAGCTTGCCATCCTTGGCTGTTGTCCTTTCAAATCTGATGTAAAGTCCAAGGAAAGCTTGATCTCAACAACAGAGTGTTTGATTTTAATGAATAATACTTTCTCTTTAAAGACAAAAGTGTGTCTGCAATAGAGGTCTTGGCTTTACAAAATGTGGCCTTGGACAGCAGAACCTGCTTGAACCACAACCTCACCACATGCTATAGCTGGATCAAGTTTTGGTATAACAAAGGTAACCTGTGGAAGCATGTTCCCTTTGTACTTCTCCAGCTATTTTCCCTCTTGCAGAAATAAAGACTGTGACAGGCTCAAACACCACAATGCTTGGAGCCAATAGAGCTTGTGGAGCAGTTACACAAGCTGCACAAGACAGACCCAGCAGTCTGCCACAGCCATGACCTTAAATAGCTTTTCTTTTTATGCCAGTTCAAGCCATGGTTTGACTGTACAGCAAATCTGACTCTAGGGCTGTTAACAGAGAAGCAGAAATGCTGTGGCCACATAATGCAGAGCACCGATCCGGTATAAATTCAATCTGCCAGCTCAAATCTGCTGAAACAATATCAAGAGGTTATGTTTATACAGGCAGGTTTCATACCATATCATGTATTCACACCGTTCTGTGCTTGTGAACAGGTATCATCAGTCATAGAATCACAGAATTACAGAATCATAGAATGAACTAGGTTGGAAAAGAACTTTAAGTTCATCAAGTCCAACCATTACCCCAGGACTGTCAAGACCATTACTAAACCATATCACTGAGGGCCTCATCTACATGGTTTTTGAACACTTCCAGGGACAGTGATTCCCCTGCCGGGATATTTTCCTAATATCCAATCTAAATGTCCTCTGGTGCAGCTTGAGGACGTTACCTGTTGTCCTATAGCTTGTTACTTGGGAGAGGAGACCAACCCCACCTTACTGCAACCTCCTTTCAGGTAGTTGTAGAGAGCAGGAACCTTCTCTTCCAAATCAAACAGCCTCAGGTCCCTCAGCTGTTCCTCATCAGACTTGTGCTCCAGACCCTTCACCAGCTCCATTGCCCTTTTCTGTCCCCTCTCCAGCACCTCAATGTCTTTCTTGTAGTGAGGAGCCCAGAACTGAACACAGGATTCGAGGTGCAGTCTCACCAGTGCTGAGTACAGGGGGAAAATCACTTCCCTGGCTATGCTGGCCGCACTATTTCTGACACAAGCCAGGACGCTGTTGATCTTCTTGGCTGCCTGGGCACAAGCTGCTCACGTTCAGCTCTGTCAGTCAGCACCCCCAGGTCCTTTTCCGCCAGCCACTCTTCCCCCAAGCATTGCATGGGTTTGTTGCTACCCAAGTGCAGGACCTAGCACTTTGCCTTGTTGAACCTCATACTGTTGGCCTCAGCCCATTGATCCAGCCTGTCCAGATCCTTCTGCAGAGCCTTCCTATCTGTCAGATCAACACTCCTGCCCAACTTTGTCATCAGCAAATTTACTGAGGGTGCACTTAATACCCTCGTCCAGATCATCAGTGAAAACATTAAACAACACTGGTCCTGACAGCAAGCTCTGAGGGACATCACTAGTGACTGGTCACCAACTCAATGTGACACCATTTACTACTGCTCTTTGGGCTCGGACATCCAGCCAGTTTCCAACCCAGCTATAAAGGACTCCTACCAAGAAAGATATCTGCTTGGTTGACCTTCCCCCCACAAACATTCAGCCTTCTGACTCCCAACATTGAGTTCAAGGCAGTCAATACACTCCTTGACATATAATGCAGCCTCACCACCTCTTTTTCCTTGCCTATATCTTCTGAAGAGCCTGTAGCCATCCATTGCAACACTCCAATGATGTGAATCATTCCACCGCATTTCCATGATGGCGATTATGTCATGATTTCCCTGCTGCACAATGGCTTCCAGCTCCTCCTGTTTGTTGCCATGCTGAGGGCATTGGCATAAATGCGTTTAAGTTGCCCTGTGAATCTGGACTCCAACAGTGGCATGCTACCCGGTGGCTCATTTCTAGCAAGACCTTCCCCTTTCAAACCTAGTCGAAAACCCTCTCTCTGAGCCCTGATAGCTCCTGGGCTAGGATCCTTTTCCCCCTCTGGGACAGGCGTATCCCTAAAGTACCTCTTGAGTCCCCTCAGGCTTCTTGAAGACATTTCCTCATTGCCCACCTGGAAGATTAATAAAGGATAATAGTCACAGGGCTGTACCAGAAGAGTGAGTTTTCTAGTTAAGTCCCTTACCTTGGCCCCAGGGAGGTGGCAGACTTCTCTGTGAGTCTGGTCAGGTTGATATATGGGGCCTTCTGTTCCCTTTAGGGTGGAACCTGCCAGAGCTGACAGGAAGCCAGCATAGACTTCACATCATGTGAATGGATTATTTGGACAGAAACGTAGTCATGTGCCCATGCCTAATCCACATGAAATTCATACTATTGCATGCATGATTCAGCAGTGTCTCATACAGCATTAAAAGTAATGAAGGCTCAGCCTTATTCCTTCTTGGTCTCAAGACCCTGATCAGAAGGGATAGACATCTGCAGTGTTGTTTTTCTTCCCTTCCCTTCCCTTCCCTTCCCTTCCCTTCCCTTCCCTTCCCTTCCCTTCCCTTATTTTGATCTCCATTTTGTTCCCGTCTGTCTGTATTTATTTAACATAAGCCCCTGTTTCCCAGTGAGACAGTCTGGGAGTGCTGTTTATCTGACCACCCCTCACACTGCCTGAAGGACATCCACAAGGAAGAAGAGAAAAAAAATCACATGCTTCTGATTGATTATTTTTACTTGGACTAAACCATAGACCTGTGGGATCACTGGAATGATATAGTAACTGGAGGGCATTTACAAATATTTAAAGATTTATCACTTACTTACATTCACAGAAATTTTGACTGATACATGTAAATGTGAGTATCCATAAGGAAGATAATTCGGTGCTTTCATTTTAGCAACAAAAAACTGCCTTATATCCAGAATGCCATTGGCATAATTCCTTGAAGGAATAAACCTACTAGCACTAATTAAAAAAAGAAAAAGAAAACCCAAACTCTAAACAAATCTTAAGATATGTATACTTGTTCAGATGCAAAACTTTGTACAATTAAAAAGAAAAGCTTGAGCACTAATATGGAAACATAACTGTGCCTAAAGGCTTCATGTTCCTGTTGAATTATTTAACCACAGAGTTGATACAGGTCTGAACAGGGTTCAGCTGATCTCATCTTCTTCAGGGTTCCTGTGGTCCTTTCCTCAGGTGGCACTGGTACTTTTCTCTCTGCCAATTAACACTGATCTTTCTGGCACACTCCCCATTAGAAGAAATGCTCATGTCAAACGTGTCTGAGAAGAAAAGTTTCTCAGTGTATCTTGGAAATAAAAGTTCAGTACTGTGGATTAGGAAAACACAGTCATGCCCCTTCTCATCACACCGGTAGGCATCCCGCTACTAAGTCCACCTGTATAATACTGGTTTTTACCCTTGGTTTCAGGAAAAAAAAGTGGGAGCAAAATCATAAGTCATAACACTCAGGAAAAATTTACCACCATCAAAATATTAAAAAGCTCTTTTGATGACAGACTTGTGTCCAGTTGCATTAATCTTTCTCCATACAGACAATTCCTGTGAATAAATACTAACTTTTCTGCTCAAGCATGAAGAAATTATTCACATAAGCCTCATTCCTAACATAATGATACTGGCAAAAAAAGTTAACACACAAACAAATATTTTCAAACCTACCCTGGCAAACACTTTGTGTCCTGAATGGGATGATTTGCTGTGATGTCGGACATTACTATAGTACTATTACTTGTTATATTACTATGTTTGGAACAGACTGTCAGCAGCAGATGGACTATTACTGGTATGCAAGTAGGTGAGATACAGTGGCTGGGCAAATTAAACCATTGTTTGAAGACCTCTGTGCTAGTTTCTGCTTGATAGAGTATCATACCAAAGTTGTAGGAATTCCTTAATATTAAATCATCACTGATTTTTTTATAATATAATAAATAATGTAATGCAAACAAAAATTACTTGTGAGACGCAATGGCAAAAGCCACTTCTGTGCCTCATTACTGTACATATTTATAAGAAGATATAAGATGCACAGGGATTTAGCTGTGAAACTCCCATAGGGGAGCCATATGTGGAATAAATCTATGTACATCTTACAGCAAATTTGCTTAAGCTTTAACTGTTTGGGTAGCTTTATGGCTTTAATTTACATGTAAGGTTTTAATGGCTAGATTTGACAGATTTTAATGCTTTAAATTAGACAGCAAAAAATCTTTTTTCTCAAATCAAGGCCTAAGTGACATTTCCCCATACAGCTGGCTTATTAACAAAACAATGCAAAAGAGTGTTGATTATGTGCCTTTTTTTTCCCTAACATCAGTGGCAATGGGGTCCTCTGGTCATATCCAGTCTGCAATGAGGAAGAGGTGGGATCGGCCTGTGGAGAACAGCATCTTCACAGGTGGTAAGCAAAGCAGCAGCACACAAACAGGCTGTGCATCATGTATTTGCTAAGATGAGGTATGCAGCCAGAATGTACAAGCAGCCCCTGCTGAATTGAGTCACCTACAGGAAGCAGAAGGCTGCTGGGTGGTCCAGCTCAGAATTAATTATTGACATTTATAAACTGCAGTCACAGGTGCTCACATACACTCATCACAGGTGGTAAGCAAAGCAGCAGCACACAAACAGGCTGTGCATCATGTATTTGCTAAGATGAGGTATGCAGCCAGAATGTACAAGCAGCCCCTGCTGAATTGAGTCACCTACAGGAAGCAGAAGGCTGCTGGGTGGTCCAGCTCAGAATTAATTATTGACATTTATAAACTGCAGTCACAGGTGCTCACATACACTCATTCACTGAGGAAGGTTACTGGCTGATGGAAATGTCAGTTTCTGCTGTCTCTCCCTCCCTCTCTTTGTGTCTTCAAGAATAACATCTGCATAAGTTTCACAGAGACTATACCTTCATGGCAACTTAGTTTGCTTTCTGCCCATTTCTCTGCATGTAAATGAGATGTAAGCAAAGAAAACCAAGTAGAGGGTACCAGTGGGTCATGGGGTACAGGGATGGATACCTATGTAGGCAGCACAGACACAAACACACCTGTGAAGCTTGAGCTGTCTGTTCATGTCAGAAAGCTGTGAAAGCTTATTAGCAATAGTGCCTGCACTGCTCATCCAGGTGTGAGCACCACATCATACTGATGCAGAAGGCAGGTGTAGCTGGGAGAAGACTGTCTCCCTCTCTTTTTTCTCAGTCAAGAAACAGCCCAGCCATGAAATGAAGAGTTGCATGCCCGATTGCTTAGAGGAATGATGCAGCCCTGGGAGTTCAGCACAGCCAGCAGTGTCGGCCTTTGAATCCTGTCGGGGGTGGGGGGGGTCCAGGCTGGAGAGTGCAGAAAAGCGTACACAGCCACATGTTGAGCAGTGATGCACGAGCACTTTGTTCCATCATATCTAGTGGGCAGAGCTGATATGTAGGTCCTCTACCTTCCGCTCTGACCTCTACTTCAGTCAGAAAGTTGACTGCAAGCTGTATCATGGGAGAGTGATGCCAGCCATCTCCATGATGGCAGAAATCTTTCAAGAGCCATTGTAACAATGCTCCTAATTAAGGGACATAAAAAAAGAGCAGCCTCCCCTCCCTCTTTCATATGCACATGTACACTCACAGAAAACCCCAAAATAAATGTTGCAGCACTCCTGACTTGAAGCTAGCTCTAGAGAGGGAGGTCATACATGTGGGCCATGTCCAGCTTTTTCCTTGCTGCAGTGCCTGTAGGGTTCCTGGAGCCACATGGCAGTAGGACTGAGAGAGCTGGGGTTGTTCAGCCTGGAGAAGAGAATACTCCAGGGAGACATTATAGCAGCCTTCTGGTACCTAAAGGAAAGCTTTCCTACAGGAAAGCTGGAGAGGAACTTTTTACAAGGGCTGGAGAGGGACTTTTTTTTTTTTTTTTTTTTTTTTTTTTTTTTTTAAAAAGGGAAAGGGGGGCAGCGTATAAATAAAAAAAATTAGGAAAAAGAAAATCACTATGTGGGTGGTGAGACACTGGCACAGGGTGCCCAGAGAAGCTGTGGCTGCCCCACCCCTGGCAGTGTTCAAGGCCAGGTTGGACAGAGCTTTGAGCAACCTGTCCTGTGGAAAGTGTCCCTGCCCATAGCAGGGGGTTAGAACTAGATGATCTTCAAGGTCCTTTTGAACCCGAACCATTCTGTGATTCTGTGACTGTACCAGCAGGACTGCATTAGACAGAGTTGTGACAATGAGGGAGTATCAAGCTGTAAAATTTTGCGTCTTGCCTGTGTCACATCCTGTTGCTTCACCTGCAAAGTACTTAATCAAAACTTGGCTGGGAAATGACCATAGGCTTCAGCACTGAAGGTGCTGGGGTTTTTGTTTAACTTCCAGCCAAGGAGAACTACCTCTGTGCCAACCAAAGTGAGCCAAACTCAGGATTTTTTAATGCCTCCCTCATGTCAGTGGATTACAATGTTCAGGCTGGTCAGATGGTCCTACAGAGGTTTTTAAGGAGTTTGCCTTCTCCTTTCTAGTTAACATTTTATACCATTGTTTCTACAGGGCTCTGTCCCTGCTGTAATGTGCTACCCTAGATGACACTACATACAAACTTCTTCATCCAGTGTGGACTCCATGAACTGAGGCCTTCCCAGGTGCTGTAAATTCTCCATCCTCACAAGGAAATGCTGTGCAATGAAACCCTCACAAGCTGCAGTTTGCTGCCTTTTTAACTTTAGTCCCATGTAGTCATCACACAAATATAAACCTCTAGCACTCCATGCAGAACTCAGGTTATGCCTTACTTTTAGCCATTTCTAGGCAGCAAATTCCCCTTTCTCATTTTGAGCATCCCTATACACACATTGTCCCTTCCTAGGGTGAATAATTAATTTCACCAGCAGGCTTCTGCCTGTTTATGCTTACATCCCATTTGAAGTTAATTAGCCGTATTAAAGTTTTCAAGCTAAAAATAAAATATCCCTGAAGATGCTCTCTATGCCCTTAAAAACACTATTTGTACTGGCATGCACAAATTCCGCCTGTCTTTTTCTATCATGAGTAGCCAAAGGGCTCATTTCCTCTGTCACAGTTTTCACCTCCCTCCGAATGTGCATGTCTGTGGAAGCCCAGGGGCTCTAGCTCGATGCTGCTTATTTAAGACACCATGGTTCCCCTCAGCCAGGACCTTGTTGTGGCAAAGCACTGAGCACCCACTCAACTCCAGCAAGTTCTTGTTCCACTGAAACCACATGGGAAAGTGGTTTCCTGGGGGAGAATGTAACTTTGTGCTGTGCTGTCAGTCTTGCAGTAATAGCAATCACTGCCTGGCAATAGCTGAGTGGGTCTGGGGTTTTTTCCCCTGATTAAAGAAAAAAGAAAAGGTTATTTTGAATTATTGCTAAAATAAAAGTGTCCTTATAAGTTCTTATTTTTAAAAAGAACTCTCAAGAGTAATTCTATGAAGGTTCAGCATATTGTTACTATTATTAAAGAAAAAAATATAAAGGATACAACATGCCACCATTCTAAAACTACAATATCCAGCATTTCAACACTGACTGTTATAATACCTGGAGATTGTAAGACATGTGCTTAATCCTAAACATTAGGGAAAAAATCCACAGTTTTTCCAAATAATATATCAAAATTATCTTGTGAATGAAACATAAATAATCTGAGATTCTTGGTTTAGGCTTGTGAATTTGGGTAGGACTTTTTAAAATGTAAATTATGTTTACTGTACAAAAGACCTCAAACTAAAAATCTGTTTAGTCCTGTCTTCAATAGCTGCTATTCCCAAAGGAAGCTTAAGAACAGGACAAGGACAGGTCATATTTCTCCTCTCATATTCTTCCAGCCTCCAGCTGTTTTCAAGAAAAGACAGTTGCTGTGATAGAAGTTGTTTCTGTGTAATTAGTAACACACAGCGCATTTATTTCTTATTTGTCCAGTCTTGCCTTGAACCCATGTTAGCCTTTGAAATCTTTTGTCAAGTTATCCCCCATAAATGGGAAGGATTTTTGTCCGTTTCTTTCTTTTTCTTCTTTTTTCTTTTTTATGTTTGGTTTATTTGTTCAGTTGTTTTAAGGAAATCTGAGATAACAGTCAGGCCTTCAAAGACACCATATCCTGTGAGATCTGGAAACACTAGAAATGGGGAACAAACCTTTTACATCAAGGCATAAGCCAAATGGTGAAGTTTAGAGAGAAACTGGCCTTGCAATTTATTTCATAACCCAGTCCTGACCTGCTTCTTGCAGTTTTATTTGAGGCATTCGGTGCTGGTCATCATCAGAAGCAGGAGGCCAGGTCGCACAGACCTTAAACAGGAAAGTTTCTGTGTTCCTGTTCCAATAGTTCATTCTAGTTATTAACTGAAAAAAAATATGCAGATTTGACAAATGGTTGGTTTCCTTCCAGAACTAAACTTCTGCCATTCAGGCAAGCAAATGCTTTATCCGTTGCCTTAAAATGTGTTCCTTCTCTTATTAATCTGTGGCAGGGAAGTGCACATGTTTTCCCATACTTGCTCCTTTGCTGTATGCTTTCAAGTTTTCTCCATCCCTGCTGGCTTTTCTGCAAGAACAGAAGCCCTGATAAAGTATTTTTAAACACTAGTATCCTCTTTGGCCCTTCCTCCCCTCCTCCCTCTTGTTTTTTGTTGCTTTGGTACCAGCAACTATACCAAAACCTGCAGGAGAGAAGAACACAGATTCCTACTGATGATAGCCATAATGTTTGCACCCCTTGAAAACAAGCTGAGGAATGACCTAACACAACACTTTGGACTTTGTTGTCCTCAGCAGAGTCTATCTGGGCTGTGAAAACACCAGCAGCTCCCAGAAGAAAATACAGATGCAGCTGACTGTCTATCTCTACCCCATATGGTTGTCCAGCACTATCTCAAAAGGTTTTCAATCTCAAAAACCCTTATGCCACACTCCAATATATGAAACACATGCCTCTAGGTGCCTGCAAAAACCTACTCCCCAGTCTGGTGTTATAAGACAGCCCTGATGTTATTTCAGACATCTCAAGCTGACAAAATGTACCCTAACAGTTACAAGCTTAGGACTTCAGGGGTGCTACCTGAGGCCAAATGCTATGTGATTCAAGGGGATACAAACCCCTCTGTGACACTTGCCAAAAGCAGCTGGGGCTGGGGGTAGGTCTTTGACCCTTGCTGCTCTTCTGCAGGTGTACATCAAAGTGATTCCTGCTCCAAAACTCAAACCTTACCTCTCGGTCTTACTATGAGAATAATTTTAACACGCCACTGGAAACACTTGGACACTTGGGGTGGAAAGCCAGGATAAATGCCTGTACTCTGCATCTGTCAGTCATTTGACAACTGTCCACCTGACTGTGTGTATTCAGGAGCAGTTTATCACTACGGGTGCCCACGGGTGCAGGTCTCACAGTGGGGCCACAGGGGCAAAATGTTTTGAGGTACTACAACTCAGCCTGAGACTAGGAGAAGGTACAGAAGCTCTTCAGCTGCTGGGTTTCTCAAGGTAGGCATTAAAAGAATAGCAGGCATCCAAAATGAAGATGCTTTAACAGATCTGTTCTTCAATTATCTCAAAATTGGCAGTACTAAAAATCAGCCACTCCACCAGGTTGTTGTAAAGGTTAAATAGTTGCATTATTAAAGTGCTTTAAAAAGATAACTAATCAGCATTTTTATTTTTAGAGCCAAAGTTAACTATTAAAAGAAATTTAAAAGATATGTCTCACTTTCCTGCCACTAACCTACCATTTATTCTTCAGGGATATCCATTTCTAAGGACTGCTGTATTTTTCACCTACATCAGAAATTCTCAGTTAATGCATGCCATATCATAATAATTATATATTTGTCATTTAACACATTACGCATCTGTCAGACTCTCTCCCAGGCTTTTTCAAATTGCAATTGAATTCAAATTGAAGCAGTAACCATACTAAAGCACTTTGTTTGGAGTAATTTCTCTTTCCTTTTCACAAGCGTGAGTGACTGAGCAATAGCCAGAGATGCCACTGAGCTGAGCAAAAGATCATAATTCCTGTTCTTTGGGAAATTCCAATATTTTTATTTTCTTTAATCCCAGATCAAAGGGAGAAGCAATTAACAGAACTTTCTGTGGGATAGAAATGCTTTAAATTCTAACATCATTTCAGAGAGCTCAGCTGAATCATTTCATTTCTGGGAAATAACAGGCAGTGAAATATTAGGAGAGAGCCAAGGGTCTCAGGGAAGTTGTAGTACACCCAGAAGGAAAGCTGGGAACATGAATTACATCTCCTTTGAGGCACCTGCACTTTGGTGCTGAGCACAAAACAAAATGGCTCCCTTTTTATATTAAAAAAGTGAAACACTGTGATTTGGTCTGAACAGCAATGCAATATTTCACTTTGATGGCTTAAGGAAAAAGCAAACATTTCAGTCTAAGTAGAAAATTCCCTTTGGATACTCTCACATTTCTGGAAAATCTTTTTTCTAACAGCAAAAGGACAAACATTTAATGGAAAATTCCCAGTGAATCTAATGAGAAGTCTCAGTGACTGCCAGCTCAGAGCTACACAGGAGGCTTTCCCAGCAGTATTCAAGAATTTTAGCCCCTGACCCTAAATATTATTCTCTAAAGTGTTTTTAACTGAAAAGTGTTGTTTAGGAAAAACTGTTTTGATAGCCATACACTATTTCTGGCACAGCTAAGTGCTGAAAAGTGAAACTGTGCAGAGTCTCTACTGTACAGGAAACAGCAAAAGCTACAGACTCGAAGTTGCCTTTTCTTAAAAAGAGACATGGATTTGGTTACATGTGAGATAGCAGAAAAAAGAGATTTCCACTCTAACAAAAATCATTGATTTTCATACGTAACTCAAAAGTAATTGAAGATTACAAAATCTTATTGAATTTTTATGGAAATTCTAGAGCAGTTTCAGAAACCATCAAATAAAAATCTACCTATTTCTTTTCCAGCACTCAAAACCTGAGATGAGAATAGTTGTCACAATGCCTCATAGGAGCTGTACAGCCATGACTTTACCCTCATTCAATTCTGTGCGACAGGGTCTTGGGCCAGGTGGCTTTCCCTCAATGTACCAGATCCCAACTTTTTGGAGATGAGACAAAGTGTATTGAGAATTACTAATTCTAGAATGACATAAGGAGAGACAAACTGACCATGGCAGCACAGCTTTGAGGGTACAACGAACACCCTACAATTCACAAAGTCATTACAGCATTTTGGTTTCTGCTTTCACATAGAAATTCCCATTTTGAAATAGGAGTGTCCATGCATATTTTTCTCTTAATTCTCTACAAAGGAATACTCTTGGCAGTTTTGTAAAAAAAAATCTTTTTAAAGTCAGAAGGTTTTATAAAATGAAGATGTTCACCCAGTCCTGTTTTGATATAACAGTGTTTTCAGAGTGCTTAATATAATCAGCCTTCAGAGTGGTGCCTTCACTGTGCCAACCTGAGCTACTGCCTATAAAAAGGTAACATTCGCTGACAAGAGTGAAAATGATAAAATAAGTTATGACATCTTCTCTTTGAGGAGATGAGTGTGGGTGTTTATTAGCAGTCTGTGTGTGAATTTGGTAATGATACGCTCCACGAATGCTATCAAGAAAACACTTGAGTGAGCTGTTCGGGCTACTTCAACTCCCAGCACGTGCAATTCCCTTACCGCGCTGCGTGGTGGAGGCAACGGTCCACGTGGGTTGAGCACATGCAGGGGGCCATCTCTTTATGGGACAAGATCTAGAGAAAGGGCTTTGTGGGATCTCAGATCAGGGAGAAGGCAGCAGAGCACAAAATAGGAGCACAAAAGGGCAACTCATGCTCAAAATCTCAGACTTGCCACACCTGCCTAATAACCAATCACATGAGTATGTACATTTGTTTTCTTTAGGGGCGACTGAGAACATAAGCAGAGGTGAAGGTCAGCACTTACATATAAACAATCCCTGCCTTCTAAGTCTCAGAGGGTAAGAGGCCAGACACATCAGTTGAGCTAACAGATGATGTTCCATTACAGCCTACAAAGATGTACTAATTCACACTACTTGATTTCCTGAACACTAATTGCTTTCAGGAGAATATGTAAAGTCTTCCCCACAGGTTGAGGGAAGGGAAACATACACCTTGTTCACTGGGCAGTAAGGACACCCCTGTTAAGTTTCATTTAAGCTTGGTCAGAAGTGCTGTTAAATGTCTTTCCAAAAAGCCAGATGAAAAATGGTATCTGCAAAGCCCATCTTTTGAGCTCACTAAAATGAGTGATGTTTTGCATGGGGATAGGAGCAATATTCAGGTAGGCCTGAAACATCTCCACTTAAATTCTTCTGTAGAGACCGGGCATCCTCCAGCTGCCTGTCTGGATCCAGCTGTGTCATTGCTCCTTCATATTGCTTTATTTTAATTTTTCAGTTTCCATTTTCTAAATCCTCTAAACTGAAACCACTGAGCCTTCTGGGTTTTGCTAGAGGAGCTACATCAGGTGACAGTCTCTAAACCTCCTCTATTCCCAAGCGCCTCAGCTAAACGACTGCTCGTAACACTCCCTTCCCAACTGGTTTCTCTCTTTAGTTTCTTTGTACTATTTCCTGTTGAAATATTGCATGGCAATGTTCAGATATTAGTCTTATTCAACTGGGACTGGGAGGAGGGGAGGTTTAGCACAACTCTGCCTGCCAGCAAGGACACAAATATGATTAAAATAGAGCTCAGCTATCTCATTGTAGTGTCCTAAAACAAGTTTAAAATAGTTCATAATATGAAACCATCCCACTGCTTGGCACATTTTGATAAGATGGTAGCAGCTGCAGAGGGGAGACCTGGAGTTTCAGGAGGCCAGAACAGAGAGAGGGCTACGGACTGAGCCAGTGGGACAGGCTGACCACACCATTGCCTTACCCTTACCCATTGCCTTACCCTTACCCATTGCCTTGAGAAAGTCACCCCCAACCAGCAAAATACACACACGGAAACCTGACCTCTTTGTTTAATAATAGGAAATAAAAACAGTTTAGAAAAGGATATTACCTCCTGCAGGAGGAGCAAGCAAAGCTCACACCCAAGCTTGCATCAGCCTTCTCCTGGCACCTACCCTTGATGTCCCCTTGGGGAGATTGCTGCAGCTGGGGCTGGGGTTCAGCCTGCACTGCCTGCCTTCACCTCTGCCTCCAACCTCATCACCATGCCAGGCCACAGCTCATGTGGTACGTGCATTTTATTCGCTGTCTTCTTTCGCTTATCACACTACACATTTACTAAGGGTTTTGCTTGTGTAGACAAATACCATGTTTCTCCACTTTGTGACTCCACTTTTGAGTTTATCATAGATTTCTTTCAAGCTGAGGCTGAACAGCTGCCTTCTGGTAACACCAGACACATGCCAGACTATCTCCAACACTCATTCCTCCTCGCTACTGACCTTTCCCAAGTATTTCACAGAAGTACTATTTACTGCAGCCCTCTCCTCTCTCCTGCTTCTCACTTGATAATTAGGCTACCTCAGGAGAATAGAGTTAAGATGCTCAAATGGAAAGCAACCAATATCTGTCCTGCATTTAGCTGGCAGAGTGCAAGAGCAAGTGTTTATCACAGCTTCTGTAAACTCATGGTTCCCTCTGCGACAACCTGCCCGCAGCAGGCAGTCTCTGAATAGGCCTCCTTAATACTTACATATTAATCCTGCAACATACTGAATTTTACCAAGGCCCCAGAAGGTAAATTTCTGAATAAAAATTCAGCCTTTAATGGAAAAAAACAAAAAATACGAAAAAACCAAACACCAAAAAACCCAACAAAACTCCAAAAATTTAGATACTTTACTGTCAAAATCTGCTTCTGATTATCTTGTTTTCACAACCTTTTCACCGCTATTGTCAACAGAACTGGGACAAACAACACACCTGGAAGCAGAGCCAATGCCAGGCTTAGCTGGCCATATCCCCATGAAACATTTTCTTTCTTCTTTGGTGCTTTTCCTTATAACATAAAAGCCCACTTCCAACATCAACAGTTGCAGTTGCTCCCAGTGTCTCAATTTCCAGCTGGAGAGCTGAAGCTTCCTAGAGTGCTGCTCCGTGCACACTCCAGCTTGCTCATTACAATTTACAGTTTCCTCTTCTGCAGCCCTGGGCCACTGCACAATATAAACAATAGCTGTGTCTTGAAAACCATCCAAAACAAATGGGTCTTGGTGCCTGGGCTGCTCTCAGATCTGTTAAAGAGAGCTTACTGTATGCACAGTAGGCTTAATCTTGTGAATAGTCTGGAAAGTATGATATAATGTTTATTTCTAAGGGATGGGTCCTTTTTAGGAGTCTTGCTAGAGACAATTTACCCCCAGAATATTCTTTGCTCACTGTAGCCTACTGAATAGTTGAGCTGTATTTCTAGAGCTATTTCTTTTTTCCACAGTAAAATTAACCATCTGTAACAAGGAAAGATGTTAAAAAAAAAAAAAAGGGCAAATAATCACCTTCCATCATTATGACTTGGCAAAGCAATCATAATAAGCAGCTAGAACTGGAGTCAATATTTGCCGATACTCTGAACATTCAGAGGCATGCTGTGCACCTGGGACTTTTACTAATATTTCCTGGATACTCATATTTTTCTTTTTGCCTCCAGCACAGTTTCCTACTGTCTGAGTAAACTCCTCAGAGATGCTGCTTTTGCAACCTCCAGTGTTTTATAATTTGATGGCAGTTTATCACTTCTTTGAGTAATCCACGGTGGCATATATTCCAATCTTCTGCCACAGGGTTGTCAGGTCTGGGATTTTCCCTCCAACTCAGAGCAGCTGGTTTCTTGACCTTGTCATGACAGAACCTCAGGTCAGAGTGGAAGGATCTCAGTAAGGTAAGAGATTAAAGTCTCTATGTAAGGGTAGGCTGTAATTCAGAGGAATTGACCTGAGAGGACAATCTGGAAAAACAGCCAACTCAGGTTAAAGACTTACAGGGTTTTTTTCTCGAATAAGGTTAGGCAATATATAGTCAATAAGATTTATTTTGAGGTTGCCACCTGGGTTTTTCTACTCCTCATCTTTTTCCTACTGATGACACCCCTTTGTATAGGAAGCAGACTGCATATGAATCCCTGCTTTTCCTAGTGCATTATTACATTTTGCTTTATTTCCATCACTCTAGTCTTCAAGGTTGCCGTGTTCTTCTATAAAAAAACTTTATATATCTCTGCATTGGTATAGCCTCCTAATACCCTTCTTTTAGTGCCAGGGTAATCTATAAAAGACATTGAACATTGTTTCCCAAAACAATCCTTGTGGACTGACCTCCCCTTAGCCTGAAATTTTCCAAGAATTTATTTGCTTAGCTAAAGGAAAACCATACATTGAAATGCAAGGGATGTGATTATTCTGGCTACCAATAGTGAATAAGTTGATTATCAGTCACAAGGGCAGCCTTTGAAGAATGCACTAATAATTCCATTCAACCTGGATGATTCTCCTTTCATTACAAGACTGTTACCTGCTCTCTGGTCTGTGCCTTATCCCCTTATAAGCATTATACATCACCAGCGTAACTAACAACTTCTTGTATATACCATATTTAAAAAAAAATAAAATCTAGATAGATTGTATTTACTTTTTCTTGCATAAAAATTCAGTTATCTTATTAAAGAAAAATGTGAGACAAGTCAGATGGAAATTATTTTTGGTGAAACCAAGTCATGTTTTATCAGTTTATCTTCATGTATTTAAGTATTGCTCAGGTGGCCAAGAAGGCCAGCAGCATCCTGGCTTGTATCAGAAATAGCATGGCCAGCAGGGCCAGAGCAGTGGTCATTCTCCTGTACTCAGCACTGGTGAATCTGCACCTCGAATGCTGCATTCAGTTCTGGGCCTCTCACTACAAGAAAGACATTGAAGTGCTGGAGCGGGGCCAGAAAAAGGCAATGAAGCTCGTGAAGGGTCTGGAGCACAAGTCTGATGAGGATCGGTTAAGAGAACTGGGGTTGTTTAGTCTGGAAAAAAGGAGGCTCAAGGTAGGGACTTCATCGCTTTCTACAACTTCCTGAAAGAAGGTTGTAGCAAGGTGGGTGTTGGTCTCTTCTCCCAAGTAATAAGCATTAGGAGAAGAGGAATCTAAACCAGGGGAGGTTTAGATTGGATATTAGGAATAATTTCTTCATGGAAAGGGTTGTCAAGCATTCGAACAGGCTGCCCAGGGAAGTGGTGGAGTCACCATTCCTGGAGGTATTTAAAAGATGTGTAGATGTAACACATAGGGGCATGATTTAGTAGTGGACTGGGCAGTGTTAGGTTAATGGTTGAACTTGATGATCTTAAAGGTTTTTCCAATCTACATGATTCTATAATTCCATTATTTCTATTATTTGCTTATTTGTTCTTATAAACAAATTATAAACAAATCTTTTAAGATTTGTTCTCTAATCTTGTATGCCAGAAATTCAGACTAATGGGCCTGTTGTTGCTTAAGTTGCTTTTCCCCTTCTGAAAGTGTAGACAGTACATTTACTATTTGCTAATCATAGGGCACAAGTTCTCGCTTTGCTAGTTTCATTTAAAAAGCTCCACAATTTCCGTGCTACTTCATTCAGTGTCTAGGATGAACACTGGCCAGGCCATGTGATCCAGGTGCATTAACCTCCATGAGTTTCACTTCCACCTTGGGAGCAGTAACTTGTATTTCCTTACACTCATTCCACTAACCAACATCTGTGCCCTAACTTACTCAAATGGAAACCATTTTCTTTCTGAAAGATGAAGTATTAATTTAGATATAAGATCATAACATCGTCCTGGAAAAATGGCCCCATTTATTTTTCCCTTGATTGGTTTTCATAATCCCAGATGCTGTTTGGCTATGCTGATACTTCATGACCACTGAGATGTAGTTTTCTTTGCTGATAACTCCTTTCCTCTATTTCTGCAGGCTTTTCCCTA
>NW_009914063.1:42041-44918 GCF_000696875.1 Nestor notabilis
CTGTGATTATCCACCCATGAGTTTCCAAGACCTACTCAATTTTTGGCTTTGCTTAGCATGCAAGTTCCAAATTATTATTTTTTTTTTTCCACTTCTACAAACAAGGATTGTAAACGCTTCTGTAAATGTTTGAGTGGAGGTGTTCCTAATGAGGATCTGCATGGACTGCTCCCTGACCTTATGTTTTTGAGTAGTTTTTTCAGTCTGGAACGAAAGAACACCTTTATCTTCAGAATATACTGATGACAGGAAACTGAAGGACTAACAAACAAAGAAGAACCTGCTAGAATATGTGTGGTCCTTAGATGTGTAAGCAGAATAAATGTAGGGATTTTTTCATTGAATTTATAGTTAATGATGAAACTGCTGTTCAATCCAGTTGTGTCAGACAATATAATGGAAGTAGATGAATGTGAGAGAATCAAGATTTTCAAGAATGATAAGGGACTAGAAGTTTTTCTTGATTGTGAATGATTTAGGATAGAGCCAACCTGTGGGACACACGTAGCTCCAGTATCTGAGAGGAGAACAGAGACACATCTGTGAGATTTTGACATATCAGTATATCTGGTGATGACAATAGGCTATGACGGAAGGTGGGCTGGACATAGGATAACACCTTATGTCTTCTTCCTATCTTATCCAGCTTCTCCAAATCTTAATGCGCTTCTGCCTCTGACCTTCTCTGCAAGGCAGAAAATCTATTTGATGGAGCCCATCTGTTTCTGAGATGCTGTCTCCTCTGTGTCCGTCTAATTCTCTGCAGTCATCTCCCTTTCCAACAGAGAATCATTTCCTCTGCACTGTCTAATCTCTGAAGAATCTCTGCCCATCAAGGTAGATGCCTCTGCTGACAATAAAGCATCTCACTTGCTACTGCAGCCTCCAGCCAGGAGAGATAATTCACTCTTTTGAACTCTTTACAAGATTTAGAATTTCAGATTTTTACCTTTTCAAAACCAGAAAAGAGTAAGCGTCAGCTGCTAGGAACAATCTTTTAAAAGGCAGGCAGAAGTCCTCCAAGGATTCTGTGTACACCAGGATTTTCAATGCTCTGAGATGTAACAAGGCAGCTCCATTGATCATCATGTATCCCATTAAATCATCTATTGTTCAAGTTTCTATAAAATCCCCTTTAAAAACAGAGTATATTTTATATTATTTATTACATAATCCTGTTCTGCCAACAGTGAGACTCACTTCATACAGAACTTCAATAATGGTAAACTAACTGATTTACTGCAACCTAACTGATTTACTGGAATAGCTCTTTACATTTTTAATAGCTCTGTCTGTGTGCCTGCTGTTATTTGCACCCTGCAAAAGAGGCAAATGAAATACAGGACAGATGTTCCAAAAGCTGAAAAAGAACACCATAGTTTTAACAAAGAGCTACCTGCCTGGGACCTCTGCTGGAAAAAAAAAATCGATTTCCAGGTGGCTTTTGATGAATAGGTTTTGAACTAGTTATAGTATTAGCAGCCCTACCATTGTTGTGGTGCTTTTGAAAGGCAGATCACTGACCAGTGATAAACAAGGATTTTTTCCAGCAGAACAAGGGTTTATCAAGACTCAGAGATTAATTTCAGTCTACCAAAGATCAAATCTGAGAATTCACTTTGGACAATAAATTTCTCACCTTTTTCAAGAAATGGCTATCTCAGATTTAATTACATTTTTATGTGCCAGTGCTCCAACAATAGCAGTTAATTTTCCCTTCATAAAGTGGACACTTATTCCAGTAGACTGGAATAAGAATGGACTTCGTCTGTAGTGGAGAAATGCTGACCATCTTCGTTTAAAGTAACTTCTAAGCATCAGGAATTTAAATTTAAATATGCCTATAGGAGAAAGTAGTGTGTCCAATACTATATGGTAGAAAGGTGCAAGAGGTCAAATTCAGTCTACATGCCACTCTTCAGAAGCTCATACACCAGTAAGAATTCAGTTTGATGTATTGAAAGGGATGGGAATTAGCTGTGGACTGGTTGAAGAGGTTACTGTTTCTTTATGCTCACAAGCCCTGCACAGAGGAATGGAAGCAGTTATTGCTACCTGGTTCCTTGAAATTCAAAGCATTACAAACTCTAAACATGCCAGATTTCAAAAATGTCCAGCAAGAATAAACAACAGATTGTTTCTACTGAGAGCTGGAACTATAAGCAATACATGAAGAACAGGTACCTCCCAGCCTGATGGTAGTATTTAAATAGTCACACAATTGAATTGTTATGTTTCTCCCTCTTTTAATTCCCCACAAAGCTTACAGACATTGCTGCTTTAAGTACCTAAGGGTTCTGGACATAAAGGCCCATGAAATCAGTATCTCCTTAAACTGTTTTGTCTCAGGTCTCAGCCACATATGGACCCTTTTTGTAACTTCATTCAGTGGTGTGCATGACATACAGATTTCAGTTCAAGCAGCTTAATCTCATTTTGGAAAGTAAGTCCATGCAGGCATAGCAGAGAGCTGCTGGACGTGTGGATACTTGTCTTTGCATTTTGATATAAGCTTATCCAATGACATGCAATTTCACATGAAGATTGTGCTTCATGGGGATATGTACTCCAGGGCTACTGATGCAAAGGTCTGTTGAAGCAGGCTTAATGCTACTCAATAATCTACACTAGGAATTATGTCTCTTTCTTGTGGCTGTCAAGTCCTTTCAGCTAATGAATAGGTAGGGAAAATGACAGGGAAGATACTAGGGCAGTGGTTTATTTTCTATGTGGCTAAGAACTCAAAATCATGGCACTCAATTAAGGGCTGTGTAAATAAAACTGAATAGGATTCCTAACCCCAAAAGGTAAGACCAGAGTTTTAGACAGGAAGGAAGACACACATGATCTTGGAACAGATTCTCCTGGAAAGAATGC
>NW_009914064.1:0-10449 GCF_000696875.1 Nestor notabilis
GCCGGCTGGGTTTGAACCACGACAACATGTCCTGTGTGAAAACAGTTTAGCCCTTTTCCAACTCTGCCGTTTTACTGATCTATTTCCTTCTTGAAATACTGAAGTCTGACCATTCTATTGAAGAGGTACAGATACACATGGTTTTTTTTAAAAAAAAAACATCCTCTTGAATGTGTTTACATTGCATCAGGTTGGGTTTGCTCATTTATCTGGGAATTATTCCTCATGAAGACAAATACAGATGTCTATGTATCTTAACAACAGTGATGACGAAATGTAGTATCAGTGCTTCACCAGTTTTTGCAAGAAAGCGATGGGAAAGTATTTTTGCAAGATCTTGTATCTTGTACCTGATATCCTCAGAAGGGAGACAAATGATGCATTTTGCATACCTGGATTCAAAATTAAATTGCTATTAAGTTCTTATACACTTGAATTCCTAAAGCTTCAACATTCTTTCTGCTGGTATGGCTGGTGAATCAGGGTAACAATCTTTCTGCAAGTGAGGTTTATGGAAGCTCTTGCTGAAGGTAGACAAGACTGAAGTACTGTGCCTCTTTTCATTTTTACTTGATTCTGCAGAAGAGACTTAGCTAACAAAGGACACAAGTAATTTTTTTATTATTATTAATAAGTATTTTTTTTTATTACTTAAGTTAAAAAAGGACACAGGAATGAAGGAGTGTGACCAGCAAGGCAACACCCTAGCATGAAATTATCAACATGTGGGGTGGGTACAATCCACTTGGAAGTGGTATATGATCTACCAAACAGCCAGGTGTTTCCTTTTGCTTGGTGGCAAAATATTTGTGAGTTTCTGAACTGAATTAGAAGAAACAGGATTAAATTTAATAGCACAAAGTGGAAGTCTACGCACATAAATAGCGGATGTTTGTGGGTATACAGACAAGGCTGAGAGTAGGAAGCAGCTGAGGAAAACAAAGACTTCACTGGCATAGCTCTGAAAAATGCAAGTGTGACATCAGATGTGCTCAGAAAGAGGAGTATTAATATTTCCATCCAGGACATTGGTGAAAATATGTAGAGCACTCTGTAATATATTGATTGTGTGTAACTCTGAGAAGGAGAAAACCAAACCGTAGGAAAGGGGAATTAAGTTAGTCAAGGAAATAGTTAGCATAGGAAGAGGGACTGAGGAAGCAGGATAGTTTAGTGGTATGTTTGCTTATGAAAAGTTGTGGTCAAGCAGGGTGCTCCAGGGATCGAAGGATTCCGGGTGGAGAAGAATGTAAGCCATACACACACACACACAAAACTGCTAAAACGTTTATTGCAAGATCTAAAATAGATATAAAATCCAGAGATATAACAAGCTAGAAAGAGAGATAACTAAAGGCTACCAGAAAATAGGTTAGGCACAGATTCTTACTGACACACACTTGTTCAATGACCAAGAGGTCAGCTGCAAGGTGCATCGTGAAGAAACAGGGTGGCAGGCACTACTTTAGCGGGCGTCCCTGCAGAGGTAACATTGACCTTAGTGATAGTTGGATCCGCCTCCTCAATGTCTCTTGAACCCCAGGCATTTATACATCAAAAAGTGTAGACTCATCCTGATGCAGGGAGCCAGCCTGTGCCAGGAGTGGCCTTGCTGGCTCTTTTTTTCCCACGCACACTTATTCTGATGTAGGGGGCCAGTCTGTGCCAAGAAGAGTGGCCTTGTTGGCTCTTTGCCTCGCACACTCATTCTAGATCATCAGGGTGGTCCACCACAGACCAGTTCCACAGTGTTAGACCTCTCTAACACACACCACTGCACGGTCCATGTGTGGACCATCTCCAGGTTGAACTAATCATCTCCATCTGTGGAGATTTTTGCTCCTCCCCTTCCTTCTTTGTTGTCACCTCAGTAACCGCTTCCAGCAAATAGAGGACATTAGTGGAGTATTGGGAGTGGACCACCACAGACCAATTCCACGTTGTTAGACCCATCTAACACACAGGGCTAGAATTGTTCCCTATAAATAAATGCATGTGTAAATACCAGAGGGAGAGAAAAACTGCTCAAATCAAAATACTGAAAGGAAAACACATTAATTTCCACCATGCATGAGCATTTCTCCAGCAGAAATTAGAACTGTGAAAGCAACAAGCTTCCAGAATAGTTACACAAGTCAGGGGAAATGGCTTGAAATGGCAAACTATTTTAAGCAGGAAACATTTATTGTTAAGAAGGCATTGCACGATGCAAGTGGTGGCAGTATTTGGGGGCTAGACTCACCAGCCTTTGAGTCAGAAATCCTTATGTCACCCACTGCTCCCATTTTGAAAGCTGTAAGTTTGTGGTATTTTTTTTCAAGGATGCTGATCAGGTTCCATATTGGTTTGCCAGTCCTTTGCCCTCACTTCCATGCCATGAGTCTCTTTTGCAGGTGTATTCTCTTTCCTCCTTAAAGTTTCAGGCCATGGCAGTACATATTCGTATCAACATACCTAAATAAGTCATATGGCAACTTTTACACTTTTTTCCTCTGCACAATTTGCTCACATTTTCATGTACAACACAGGTATCAGACTGTGGTTTCAACAAACCTGTTATTAAAGCACACATTGTGGCGCTGTAGTAAAATTAGCTGGTACAAAACTGTGAAGATACCATCTCAGACTAAAACAGTCATCTCTGTGAACTGCATTATGGCTTTCTTATATAAGCTGTAAATATGTCTTGGGTTTATTCTGGACACACATTTTCTAGCTGTATAGGACAATGTCTGAATCCACTATGTCCTGAAGATTAGGGATAGGAACATTTACTGTAAGACTATTTAAGTTTACACATTAAGCATTTTCTATCTTCAAGTGCCTGCAGAGATGCAGATAGGGAGGAGTAGCCAAATGAAACCATACTAATCTGGAGAGCAGTTTCTTTTCTTCAGATGCTTCCTCTTCACAAAAACTGATTAACTGCAACATCATGTTCTCTCTTCCAACTGCATTAGTGATGCAGGTCTAAGAAAAACTATGTAGTGTCAGCAAGAAAAGCTCAGGGACGTTTTATTTGATAGCAATACTAATCACGCAGTCTGGAGAACTCCGGCATTTTGGGGCTTGAGTGTAATTAATAGTCTTTTGTTGTGCACACATAGTATTTGAGGAATTCAGTTCCAAACACCATATTTTATCTTAAATTGAACCAGAGAGCTCTTTACGCAGGAGCTTTAGCTTCAGAGCAGCATAGGAAAGCTAATACTTTGCAGAAAGGTGTCTGGAGACCAAAAGAAATTTTTCAAGAGTCCGGCAAAACATACCCTCCGGACTGCTGGGGAGGCAACGATCAGATTCTCACTACAAGCAGCTAAGTCTTTAAAGTCCAGCAGATAAAAGCACTGGTCAAGCCTCAGAGACTAGATATTCCCGCATGAAACATAATACGGCATGAAATGGAGAGAAAGGAGATCCTGTGCTTTTAACCAGCAGCTCTTTGACAATGAGGCTGAGTGTAAGCAGATGTTATTGCTGCATAAACAACCAAGTCCTTTGTCCATATAGGCCTTAAGAGCTTAGAGCTTAGGTTCTAATGGAGGCGTGGATGGCCTTGATTTACACAGTTCAGCTATAAGGCTAGAAATACCTTTTTATAGCCTAAAGATAACTATCTTCTTAACACCACGCATTTTGTGACCACTTTATAACCCTCAAAGATGGCAAATTACTACAACAAAGCAAACCTTTGAGAGATTTTACTAACTAGGTTTTCCACCCTTGTCAGAGGCCAGGTCTTGAAAACCAACTTTGGAGTTTAAAGTGAAAGCTCCAGACCTTCAAGCAATTTGTTTGAAGCACTATGGACTTAAGAGGCCAGTAGGTGAAATTCAGAGAAATACTTCAGAGTTCTTTTTTTTTTTTTTTAACCTGTCTTTCTCTCTTTGTACCTAGGTTCTGGTTTTTCTGACACGGTACACAGGCTAGCTGGCCCCATCATGGGCTACCACAGAATCCACATATTAGCTTTACGTATGTGTGAGGTCTACACTTGTCTAGGCAAAGCTTCTGAGGTCCAGATTCTGGCTAAGAGTCGCTCTGAAGTGAAGCATGAGGGCAGGATCCACCCTCTAGCCATACATCAAGGGTATTCACCAACCACCCTTCAACCTTGCCTCCTGATACATCTCTACTGAGGAATGCATGGATACATTATCCCACACCAGGAATTACCTCCCTTATCCCCAAAGCTGATGTAAAATCATACATTGTGCATGGCAGTATTGGGTTATGGCTGAGCAATCCTCTACATAAGTGAAGAAAGGTGTTTTGTCCATTTTCTATGTCTTGTGTATTTTATACACTGAGTAGAACAGGGCAGACAAGGCAGTTGCACTTTCTCCTATTGCTCCAGAGGGCATATTAGCCGTTATTTGTTTGTCATGGTATTGCATGTTTAGGCTCCAAACCCATAATTTTGAATAAGAGAACTGCTTCCTTTTCCTAACAAATGCAGCTTGTTTATAAAAACAAACCACCAAAGCAACAGAAACAGAATGAAGGGAAGTTTTCTGAGCAAAACAGCAATATCGTCATGATTAATCTTTCCAAATGTTGTGACTGATTCCAAAACTTGTTTCCTTGCAAGTCTGTAATTTGCTGGTGATAAATGCACATTTTGGACCAGAACACAGAGAGCAAAACATTGAGAAAAATCCCTGATAAAATATTATGCAAAGAACAAGTAACTGGTAACTGCAGGTAAAATCAGTTTCTGTGATATTTATTACTACAATATTAGACATGATAAATATACTTTATCAATTTAGATGTTGCACATTTTGTTTTCTGAACATGATAGAAACGTATGTTTCTGCTCAGAACAAAAAGTGAAAATTATTGTGAAAAAAATATCATTACAATATTATGCAAATAATGAATAACTGATAACTACAGGTAAAATCGGTATCCTTGATATTAATTACAGCACATACTAGAAACATATTTTATCATTTTAAGTGTTGTATGTTTTCTTTTTCTTATCTGACAGGATGATAAAATATTTACCTGGTAATAATAGTGAAATTAAATTGCTTTAAAGGGAAAAAAATTACAGTAAGTTGTTTAACATATAAGTTCTTGAGTGTGTCATTGCTACTTTAACACAAGATGACAAAGTTTAAATAAAAGAAGTGGTGTCACTATAAGCAAAATAGGCTTTAAATTATGCTTAAATTTGGATTTCAGCTTTCTTATATCTTACATCTTAGATCTTAGATCTTATATTGCTTTTTTAAATATAGAAACTTTTCAGTACTGGATTAAATAATGCCCTTAATATATTTGCCTATTTAAAGAATTAATGCATAAATCAGATGATGAGGGTGTAAATTCTGAGTCATCTAAGTCATATTTCACCACCATTTTTCATAAACAAATGCATTCGTTATTTATTTTAAATCCTTTTACAAACTTCTCAGACAAAACAAGGTCAAATCACATATAACACCAGATCAGCAAAGAGCAAAGGTCAATGGTTTGTAATGCTGTTTTTTAAAGGTGGTAGGTCAGTGTGCAAAGCCGTAGGATTTTTGAAAATAAAGAAACACATCTTGCACTGAGGGTACTGCAGAAGAGAGGTCCTGTTTTAAAGCATTTATTTTAAAAGACAAATACCTCCCTAACAACAAGCACTTGGTGTGTCTGACACGAGAGACATGCAAAAGTCATTAAGGCTGTCCCAGCAGAGCTCCTACAGTTGCTTCACTTTAGGGTGGGTGTGAGTATGCTTAAAATTAAATTACTTTAAAATAAAGTTAGAGCACTAAGCAATATCCTGCTTCTGACTCAGCAGGGTTTCCCGTGAGAAAAGAAAGTGGGCAAAAGAGAGCTTAGAAAGACAGACAAACATATTTACCCCTAGGTGGAAGGTACAAATTAAATTAGCTTGCTACAAAAGGGAGATGTTTTCTCCTTCTGTTCAGATGTCATGGTAGTGAGGAAACATCGTCTGGGGCCAAGAAAAATGGCACAAATGCATTCATCTAGGCTACCATTCATCCTGTTCCAAGGTCTAAACAGAGCACATAAAAGAACAGCACTGCTGAAGCACTTCCTCTCCTTAGTTACCAAATGGGGACTTGCAGAGGAACATGGGAGAGGAGGGCGGGGATATTTCCAGCGTGGATTTCACTGTTGTGGTGGGAATGACAGAGGATGTCATAGACCTGATGAGGCTGGATGTGAAATGCAGTTGCCACAATGTGATTGCGCCTTTGCCACAGGGGGAAGCTTCATGTTGCGCTCAGTGCAGTATATTGAAAGGTGCACTGAAAACTTTTCCTCTTCCTCTCTAAAGCTGGAAAACAATAGAGGCACTTCCTGAGAGTCAAGTATATCTTTTATTGTGCCTCATTAATATGCATGGTTTTGGCATTCACTAGGGTTCAGCTGGTATGCTTTCCAGTATCTCATTCTTTATTTATATTAGGCTGGGAGGTGTGACCTATGGAGCCAGTTGGCTGTCATGAATTGGAATATTCATTAAGCCTTGTGAATTATGCATTGGACTGCTTATAAAACCAAGATCTACAGTTGGTCCAGCCAGGACTCTTAACTGCTTCCCATTAGGTAGAATGATCCAGACTGGTAAAAACACACATGTGTGCTGTGTGCTGTGTGCTGCAAAAATCACTGTGCCAGTAATCCACGGAAGTGCTTGGGGATTTTGTGACTCATGTTTGATAAAGTCAGTCTAACCTTTGTTTTTGTTAAGAGTTTTAGAGTTGAATTTCTGCTCTTGCAAGTCACAGTCACACTGTGTTCCTCTGGATTTTAAGCTTTCCTTCTAATAGTTCAGCAGCCTGTATAACAAATTGTTTCTTTGTCAGGCTTAGAGGTCTGCATCTGGCAAGAAACCCTCTTTACACAAATATCAGGTGCTACTTTTTGTGGGAAATTCGGTGCTAAGAAAGAACTCTCAGGAATACAGATGTTCCGAAATATTCACAAAAGGAAATTTCTTGCCTGACTGCAAGGTCATTTCTTATTTTATTAGGTTAAACAACACATGGAGGCTAGATTTGATTTTCAATCATTATTTCTGAGTTTTGTATGTGTATTAAGGTTATATTTGTCTTTGTGTTTTACCTTCTAGATGCTGACCACTTCTAAAGCCAGTGGTCAGCATCTTATTTGTGTTTTGGAAAGCATCAATTACATACTCTTCTTAAACTCTATTGTTTACCTGAAGAAGACTTACAGTCGAAACAAGTGGTTAAAATCAATTAAAAAGAAAGTCTCAGAAATTTGGCATGGAAGAGTAATGAAGGATTTTTAAAAACTTGATTATGTTAAAAGCATTGACAGATTGAAGAAAATTATGCAGAAAAGTTGTCTTATTACTTTATGAACTTTTAGCTTGAGATTTGTAGTTGCAGTATGACCCATGCAAGCCAAAACTGTAAAAAAAAAAAAAAAACAAAAAAAAAAACGAAAAATAAACCCCAAAAAAATCTTCCACTAAAAAGTCACCATGTGGATTTTCCATTTGCTGTGAGGCACAATGCCCTAGACTTAAGTCGTAGTCTTTCTGTTGAAGTATACCTGCCAAGTGAGTAGCAGCTCTACGTGAAGCAGCTGGGAGAAGCAAAGCTCTTCTTATGCAATCTGAATTCACTGCACTGTTTTTGATAAGTTCTGTGGCCTGGCCTGAAAGTGGATAGCCTGATCTATGGAAAGGTCATGGGTGAGCCGTGTGTAAAATGGCATTGTTTACAGTTTTTTTAGTGAAGAGATTAGCTGTCATTTATTTCCACATACCTTAACCGAAGAGCTTTAAAGGTTCTCAGCAAGAGCATGTTCTTTTCTCTTTCTCAGCCTGTCACATACTTGTCAGATTCAATAAAATTCCTTACCTGAATTATGCAGATGAGGTTTTGTTGTGTCCAGCGCCCATCATTGTTCATCTCCACTACAGCTGAAACTTCTAGCAGCCCTCTTGCTTATACTGCCTGATTTCAGCACTCCTTAGGTCAAGACCTTTCAACCTCAGGGCTTGACTTATGCCACAACCATTTGACAAATCGCCCAGGCCTTCACAAAAGTTGGTTGAGCTCCAAAGTGACTGCTCTCTATACACCACTGTTTCACTGTTTTGACATTTCCTTCTCACTTTTCCCCTCAGCAATTAGACAAAGGAAGAAAAAGACATTTGTGTCCAAGGAATGCTTTCATTTAGGACTGTGATAAATGGCTATCCTTTCCAAGGAGCTGCGGTCCCACTGTAGGAGAAAGTTTCTTCACAAGGAAGCTGAGCAAGGATAACTACCCATTTTCTGCCTCGGGGGGCAAGAGGATGTGTGCAACACAGAGCGTCTTCCACTGTGTAAAATCTGCACAGCACATCTGTTGATCTTATTTAGCTTTTTCACTTAGGCAATGTAATGGAGTTGAACAAGTTGTGTAAATTCTATCTTCATCCACTGTTCATAAGATGGCATAGGACAATGTGGCATATTTAGAGTAATGGATGGAATAGCAGACCAATCTGGACAAAAATGTAACTTATGAAAAGAAATCAAACCATGTCTCTTCAATTTTTTTAAGAATTCTGGGGTTTGTAGGATGGACAGAAAATATAGGAACTTTTAATTCCAAGTCTGACACTAATTCTTTTTGTTTGTTTGGTCAATTTGCTTCTTGGCTTTAATTTCTCTACACATGACCTGCAAAATGTAAGTCTGATATTTACAGTCTTGGTAAAACATTTGGGAATCTCTGAGTGAAGAGCTCTGAGTGAAGCAAAAGACATTATTAGAATCAGCAGTGGTTGTAGCATCATTCTTCTACTGAGTGTATCTAATTTAAAACACTGCTTAATTCAGAAGAGCTCATTCTCACCAGAGCAGGTTAACCACTGCTGCCCATAATTTTTCATGAATTTCTCCTAAAATAACTCTACTTTATTAGACTATCAATGATTTGACATATTAGCAGAGCATGACAAATTTGAAAGCATTTTTAAGGCATTCAGATCAAGATCTTTTAATTGCAGAAATTAGTATGTTTAAAACAAAACCAGCATGTAACGTCAAATATTTCTTAGTAGAAAGAACTTATGTCACAAATGTTTTTATAAGCTTCTTTCAGATTATTGTGTTAATGCTTGTTGTTCCATTGGGAAGAATGGCTGCCAAACGTGAAATAATTGAAACTGCATGTGACTCAGTCGTTAGAGCCACAATGAGGAATCAGTGTGTTATAATTCATAGTATGGTTAATCTGTCTCTTCTGTTCATGGTAACACATTAATCAGAACATTACCAAATCGCATAACCAAATCACTCAAATTGTTTTTATGATCTGATACTACATTAGGATTAATAAACCAACAAAGCTGCCCTTTGGAGTTCTGTGCATGATGAGTGAACCTTTTCTCCAAGGCTTGTAATTAACAGCAGGACAAACACCAGAATCTTGAGTACTGAATTTTGTGGTACAAGATTAGCATGCCTTCCTCTGCTTGTGGTATTGCCATCTCATGACACTACTTCTTCTTCAGGAAACAAGAAAGCTGGAGTGCATCACTTGTAATAGGGTAGGTTAGATGGCCTTGCAATGTAATTGCTGTAAAGTATGAACATAATGGGGGAAAAAAATTGCACCTAGATATGTTGGCTTTCAGGAAACTGAAGTCACACACCTTCTTCTTTTTTACTTCCTATGTGCATCATGTAACCAAATCCACAGTATAATTCTTTTGGAAGCAATCCTACCATTAAATCATTTTAAAAAAAAAAAAAAAAAAAAAAAAGGTATGGATTTGGCTTGGGTTTTTGTCCCAGAAAAAAGAAAGGCTTTCTAGAAGTTTCCTATGTTCACATGCTGGACCAGATAGCTTTATATACCTGAAATAACACAGTCCCAGGGCTGGTAACAGGACCCATTCCAACTCTCACTTCCTTCTCAGTGCATGCAAATGTATTCAGTAGGGAGGTGGGGTGGGAAAGGGAACCATGAGAACCTGGTTGGGAAACCTTTAACTAGTATAGCATTATCAAAACAGTTGACTGGGCTGAATCAACCTCTGCAAATCTAATGCTGCTGGAAAGCAGAACAGCCATGCCTGCACTGCCTTCTAAGGCAAAGTGTCATGCCACCATTAGGATCTCAACCTGCCTTCACTTACCAAGCTCAGTCAGATTCAGACTGACGCCTTCCCGGCTGTTTCTATGTACTGGCCTATTCACATTTTCAGATGTTCATCATGTTATCTTCTTCCAGCTTTCTTGAATCTGCAGGATCTTGTTATGTGGGACTCAGTGAACTTAAGTTTAACTTTTTGTTAGTTTCCTATTTGTCTCTTGAATGAGTCCATCACCAGCTTTAAAGTCTTAAACCTCCATTAACAAATACATTTTGTTGCTTGCATTAAGAACAAACCATGCATTGGTCCTAAGGAAGTGCAATAAGCAATAAAATCAAATTCCCATCAAAGACTGTCCT
>NW_009914064.1:10480-35901 GCF_000696875.1 Nestor notabilis
TTTTGACACCATTAGAGAATTTACATTAGTAAATGTTGTTAGCACTTGTGTAATAAGCATTGTATCTGTTAGCTCTTTTAGCAGCCATAAAAGAATAAATTGCTGGTAATTTTCCACTAAACTTGTTTTAAGTTGCATTCAAAAATGCAAAGAAAGCTAATATCTTATATTTGGATCTGTTAACATCAGCAGCTCAGCATAAATAAGAATACCAGAGTAACTATTGTGAAACGTACCTTCAAAAATACTCTTGGAGAGAAAAGCATCAACCTTTTTAAAGGTAAATATAGTTCAACTTTTATTCAGTCATCCTAGCTGGAAATAAAAAGAATTTATCCCATTTTTCATTATATGAAAGCTGAAGTGGGTTAAGCCTTGTCATCATCGTGTTAGAGATTTCTACAACCTCAAGCAAGGAACAGTATCTTACTCCATGTGGGTGCATCAGCCCTTCTACTCTTTTATGGAGCAAAATTAACTAGATGTTTGAAAAGGAAACGTGGTTTCTGAAGAATTTGTTTGCTCATCAGCCTTTTCATCATGCTTACCTCTTCTTACCTCTTCTAGGATTAAATGAACCACCCTGTGTCTAGACCTACGGTAACTATATCCAGTTTATACCAAATTAATGTAACTTGTTCGAGCTGGGCAGGCATAATTTGGTCTCATTTGTCTAGGCAGTGCTTTCAGGTAGGCTACAATTAGTGACAGGCAATTAGTGACCTGGCAGAAACAGTACTATGGCAGATAAATACAGCTGAAAAGGCAAAAGAAATGAGCTGGGTGTGCAGTGAAAAGTGGTCATTTATGTGCATGATGCTGAAGTTTGACACACAGGCATCTTCTTTTTTTTTTTTTTTTTTTTTTTTTTTTTTTAATTTTTCTGTCAGTGGGATGGGGTCATGGATTTTTTTGGGAGTTTTGTATGCATCCACTGTTTTATTAACATTGAGACACTGATTAATGTTAGGTGGTAGATATGCAACAAGGACTACAGATAAAACTTTGTGAAAGCAAATCCATGAGTACACACAGTAGTTAGCCTCAAACACTTAAAAGAGGCATGGCAGAGGTCAAACACCTTTTTATATTTGAGTCAGATGCATTTGCAGCATGGCTTGCGTTTGTTGAAACAGTTGTGTGCAAGAAAAGTAGACAGATGGATGTGATGTGTAAGGTTACATAGTATTTGAGCAGTTTTTGTCTTAGATCTTATGGCTAAAAAGTACAGAGACCTGTTGAAAAAAGAACTGAAAATACTATATAGACTTGGTAAGTAAGAAAAGTGTGTGAGGAGGTTGGAAACTATCTTCAAGACAGTCTCTGTTTGTGTGCGATTTGTTGGCATTCAATTTGAGAACTAAAAGTTCTGCTTGTTTTTTGATCATGTAACTTCTCATAAAGGAACCACTTAGCTCTGTGGTGCTCTTCCTTCCATATATAAGTTGCTGTGCAAGACAACTTCTTTCACTTGGCAGAGGAGTAAAGTTAAGCTGAAAGAAAAAGAACTGTTGTCTTCACTGTTTCAGGTCTTTATATGTCATGTCTATATGTGTTTATTTTCACGTACATGGTGCCAGAAACATTAGGAACAAGCTGACCAGAAGTTGCAGTTTGCAACTGCTGCTAGTGCTAGTTTTGGAACATTAGTAAAGCCTCATCCATTACTGCAGAAAGATCCATGAATGATATTCTTACTCCTTTGTTAGAAAGATATTTGTTGAGTTTCTTTTTAACTAGATCAGCCCAGTGAAGATTACCCTTCCTGTCCACTTTGCTCTTTTCCATATTTATCAAAGGATTTCTCTTTCCAGAATGCCAAAATTTTCCTGAGAGATCAGTTCTTTTTAGTTTTTCTCTTATTTCCTCACAATGCAAGGCAAAAAATTTGAAACAGTGAGCCAATGCTCTTTGTAAAAAAGCAAAAAAATCCATTCTAGACAACTTAGAGATATCCATTAACAATTATTTTAAAATATTTTAACATTGTAAATGTAAACAGGTACACCTTAGGTTTGCAGAAAAAATACTTCTGGAAAAAAGAATTTTTAATCGTGTTTTCTTTGTGAATTCTTGTATATGCATTTTTAAATTTTGTTTTTCAGAGACAGAAGACTAACTATAATTGTCATAGCTTCTTTTTGCATGAGGATTATAGTAAATTGTGTAAAGAGGTTTATATTCCCGAAGTGGCACTGACCCAAACTGTGGTCACCATGATTTTCTGCACAGCTTAACAAAAAACTCAACTCTAGAAATAACTCTTTCTACCCCTGCATCAGTTACCAGCAGTTACCAGTTCTGAAAAACCTATTCCTCTTTTAACCCTGCACAGAAATGGACCAGCCTTGAAAAACTGGGCACATTACTGACTTTGCCTTTCTTTGTCCTTTCAAGATAAGTTTTCTGAACCTACCCTGAGAAGGTATTATTTTGCTGATCACACTGGAAGGTCTTGACTGGGTCTCCTCCGATGACCACTGCTCAGCAGAAGACGCAGTGAGATCTAGTTTTCTCTGTGTTGATGACAAAGGAGGTGTTGCTGGTTTTGGTCTGCTAACTATTGAGAAGTTAAGATTCAAACCATATCATACGTACAGATAAAAAGAGAAGGTAAAACACTGATGTACATCTGGCCATCTAGTACAGGGTCTTGCATCTGCTTCTGGATCTTTGTGTCAGTATCCAATAGATGAAGCTACCATATCATCTCAGATCTGGCTTGGTTAGGTGCCTGGACAGAACTAGTATTTAGGTGAGCTCCTGACGACAGCTTACAGAGATCCATTTGAGAGGTTAGGAGGTTATTTTCTTAGCAACACACCACAAGAGATCACACATGACTGCAACTTCTTCAGGATGCAGCTGCAAGAGAAGAAAGTGGACATGTGTGAAAGTGAAAAGATGCTTTCAGTCTGAGTTTCTCAAAATCACAAATAAAAATCCCAGTTGCGTAGCTATTATTGGCATGGATCCACTGTACTTGCTCTGTTGAAGGGTGTGTTTCATAGAATTAGAGAATACCAGAGTGGCTTGGGTTGAAAGGGACCTTAAAGCTCATCCAGTTCCTACCCTCTACCATGGAGAGACACCTTCCACTAGACCAGGTTGCTCCAAGCCCCATCCAAACTGGCCTTGAACACTGCCAGGGATGGACCAGCCTGTGCCAGGGCCTCAGCACTCTCACAGGGAAGAACTTCTGCTTAAGATCTCATCTCAATCTCCCCTCTGTCAGGTTAAAGCCATTCCCCCTTGTCCTGTCCCTACAGGCCCTTGTCCAAAGTCCCTCTCCAGCTTTCTTGTAGCCCCTTTAGGCACTGGGAGCTGCTCTGAGGTCTCCCCTTAAGGAGCCTTCTCTTCCCCAGGCTGAACCAGCCCAGATCTCTCAGCCTGTCTCCAGAGCAGAGCTGCTTCAGCCCTCGTAGCATCTCCGTGGCCTCCTCTGGACTCGCTCCAACGGCTCCACATCCTTCTTGTGTTTTTGCTCCAGAGCTGGATCAGGACTGCAGGGGTGGTCAGCCCAGACTGCAGCAGAGGGGGAGAATCCCCTCCCTCAACCTGCTTCTCATGCTCTGGGGGTGCAGCTCAGGGGATGGTTGGCTTTCTGGGCTGTAAGTTGCAACATCTGGGCTTCAACATCCTTGCCATTATATGGAATCACGGTTTTCCATATTGGATCAAAGTAACGAGCTTGACATTGCCATTGTAAAAATCTTTATTACATGATAAAGGCCAAAGTAAAATATAAATATCTGTATTTTTTTCAGTTGTAGCTTCAACTTTTATATTAGTTTAGCCAAACTGCTTGTTCCTACAGAAGCCATATCAAAAGTCTGATGTTAAGAGCCACAAACACTGAATCTTTGACACATTGTCAAATCTAATGTTTGTAAGCCATGCTGGCCTAGCAGAGAAAAATAATTAAATATAGGTGAGAGAACATTTCAAAAGTTAATTTCATCATGTTAATTTTCTATTCTGTTCTTTGAGCATTTTTTTTTCTCAATTTCAAACCTTTTTTTTTTTTTTTTTTTTTGCACTAATAGAATGCCTTGAGGACTTTACAACTAGCCCTTCTGTACAGGACCAAATTGAGTCCTACATGGAGACAAACACAGAGGAACTAGCATTATCTTCACTGTAGTTATTCTTACTTTACTGTTCTCAGAAACCTAGTTTTTTAACTCAGCTATGCTTTATATTGACATTCTTTATCTTGAAAGATTTGATGCATCTAAAAGAGTTACCATTCCTTGCAATCATACATGTGTCCTACTCCTCAGCTGGTGTAAATCAGACTAGCCACACTGACAGCTTAAGATATGGCCCATGGTGAATGTTGTTCATAACACCCTCTAACAAGATTGCTGTCATATGAGTTATTCTTCTGTAACACACATGCTACAGATAACAGATTTTCTGTAGTTCTAAGTGTAGCCCATTAAGAAATTGGAAAAATGCCACATCCTGAACACAGTAAAAGAAATACTTAAACTGACCAGCACAATCTACAGGTAATTAACTTCAATGGAAGGTTGGTTACAATCTTTTAATTACCAAACACTAAATACTAGTCAATTAAAAGGTTATAAAATGTGATTATTGAATACAATTAAGGTATGTCAGAACAATATTTCCATACAGACATAGTGTTATGCATCTCATACATTTATAAATTATGCTTTTAATGCATACTGGAGTGTGAACATGCACAGTATTGCAGTTCTACTGACAGCAGCAACATCTGGGTGATTGCATTCTTTAAAACAAGAATGTGTAGAATACTGCTAATTCTCTAATCCATAAATGTCATTCTCACTTCTGCCTTTTAGTGACAGAAAGTTAAATGAGATTATGCTCATTGTGAGAGTTGCAAAGGGAGAATACAAATGTAGGTAACTTGCGTCTCAAGCCACATTTTGCAATAAATGTGTTTTAAGGTTTCACTTTATACTAAAGAACAAAATACCCACAAAAGATGTGCTGCTTTGGACAAGCTTGTATGAGGAATGAAATTTTTCCTGTGCTGCCTGCTATGCTTATTTATGCTTTCCAACCTTTGTTCACCTAGTAAAAACTACAGATCACCAACTATTAAATGTTGTTAGTAACTGTGGCTAATGCAAAACCATTTTTATTTAGTTACACTTGGCTGCAATTAAATCTTTAATTTGTGTTGCCAGGTTTTCCCTTTTGATCTTTTGTTGAAGTTCTGGCATGGAGAATATAGTGTAAAAGCTAAGAAAATAAAAGAAAATTAAGGAAGAGAATGCAATAGAGTTAGGGAAGGTATAGAAAATGCCAAAGTGGAAAGGTGTTTTTCTACTTTATAGGGCATGTAGGGCTCTAACCCTACAAATAGTGGAAATCTGGGGGGCGAGGGGGAAAGGCAGTTTTGTTAAGACAAAGAAACATGAGAAAGGAAGAAAAGGTAAAGAAGCAGTTGAGAAAAGAAGGACACAAAAAGAAGGAACAGGGAACAAGTAAAGGAAAGGGAGATACTGTAATAAGGGAAAGATGAAACTGACAGGTTTGGAGAAAACTGAGGCACTTGCTTCTGACTTGCACACTCTTCTGCTCTTTGTCTGGGAGCCCTGGGGAGCTGACAACCTTTCCCCATCTTGAGGCTGTGCTGGGGCCTGAGTCACTATTTTAGAGCGTCCTACACCAGGATGTTGAAACACTTCACATCCATGATTCATCTGCCTCCTTACTGCCTTCCCACTACACTTTCATCCACAAGCAGACTTCCTTTAGAGCTTCCACAATCTTCTGTTACTCTATTTAAAGGGTTCCCTTTTTTTCACTTTTTCTGTATGCGGTCAGCCTCCATATCTGCCCAAGAGATTCTCCCCTCCAGACTTCAGGTGATGGCTAATTCCACAAAGTGTGTGAGAAGATGAACATCAGCAGAGATGAGATGTCTGCACTCTTCCAAATATTTTATGAGGTTTTGCCACGTTTCTGTCCTATTCTTACATTTTTTGAGATATGAGTCAAAGATCTAGAGTGCCTTTCCAGGAAAGCCATGTGCAGTGCTGTGCAGAAACTCTCATTCCTCAAAGACCTTTGGAAAACTGACTCAGAGCTAACTCAGACTTTCACAGTGTCATATGGACAGAGGTCTCTGCAGCCACCCACGTATTTTCTGTATTCATCATATGGTTCTAAATTACCATCAAAGTCTCTATTTCAAGCCTTTTGGTTGTTATCATTGTATTTAAATCTTCCCCCTTGTATTTCTCTTTGTTACTCTTTATCAGCTATTCAGGTTTCACCATTTTTTACCTCCTTCCAATGCCATGTTTGCCTTGGTGCTGCCAGTATATTATCTCTTTACTCTCCCACTGTATGTATCATAGAAAGATCTCCTTACCCTGTCTGAGAAATTTCAATGCCACATGAGATTGCTGAAATGGTTTACCTGTTTTAGGGTACTATTTTATTTAATGACAATGTCTTACACTCAATTTAGTTTTTCTTGTTAATTCTAGGTAGTTTGAATGCTCTCTTTCTCAGCTTTTTTTTTTTTCCCCTCAATGGAGCATAGATTTATTTCAATATCTGATATTATAAGCTTGGGCTTTACAAGATCGCATGTCTATAGAAGCTGATCTTTTGGTCTACAACCCATTTTCCCTTATTTCTAAGCTTATTTTGCTCTGTTCTACCCGCTGACCTCTTCCTCCCTTTTCCTTCCTCTCTCCATTCCTTCAAATTGAGTTTGTTTTGAAACCAAGGGCATCACGTGAGGAAAAAAAATTAAAAAATCTCCAAAGTTTTCTTTTTGTTTTCTTGGGTCATGACTTCCGGTTATTTATTGGCCTGTCACGATTTTGATTTATTTTTTTAGCAGAAGATGTGTTGTTCTGATTTTATGCCATCATGTAGAGTTTCAAGAAAGGTAACAAATATGATAAAGTTTCTCAGAGTAGCTTTCTCCCAGACAAGCCCCCAAAACGATGAGAAGTGAGATGAAACCCTCTTTTTCTGCACAATACAAGAACGTTACTCACCTTGCTCAAGCCCTAGCTTCACGCTTTTTGTTTTAATCCCAACACCAGCAGTGGGTTTTAATCGCTTTTGAAACTTTGCTGTAATCGGGACATAAAAAAACTTTCCTTTGTGTTTCTGGGAAGTATAAGAGAGGTCAGCTTTACTTTCTGATGTAGGAAACCCTCAGGGCTTTGGCTTCACTAAGTAAAAGTGGGAGTGAAAGGAGGGGTCAGTAATCACAACTTTCAAACCACAGCAGATGAAATCTGCCCTCTCCAATTCACAGTTCATACTTCAGGTAAAATGAGCGTGTGCTTGTTGTTATTGCACACAGGCATAGACAGCATTTGTTATCCTGAAGGGTGAAAAAGAAGTCCTACGCCCTTGCAGCAGTAAAGATAAGCATCTCAAGTATTAATTCCCATTTTCCGCAAATGGGAAGCTCATTAAAATAAACTACCTTTCTGGGCAGTCTCCACCTCTTGTGACAGAAGGGATTCACGTTCTTTGTTGAAGAATACAGTTTCCCTAATGGCTTGTTGGCCTTCTGCATTGTGAAATGCTCATTGCTCAGGACACCCAAAACAGTCTGGCTGTCCCATAAAAATTTCTGTGTATTGCACAGTGATCAGAGGAGCACCTCTAATCAAACACTTCTGAGTCACAAAAAGTCAACACAAAGAACCAGAGAGTTCTTGCTGAGTAAATGTCTCTGCTGGTGGGTAGTCGAGACCTTACCAAACGTAAACCTGTGCTTCAGGATCAGGCTATATATAACTATTTGACCAAAACTGTAGAATAAAAAGGTTTCATCAATTTATACAAAAGGCTCCTCTGAACTAATCCCAATCATCCTGTGGTCCTTTTACAGTACGACCTGGGAATTAAGGAGCACCAAGAGGGTTGGTGAAAATGTTAGGCTTGGATTTCTCATATAATTTGTCCTGTGTAGCCTAGTATTTACGTTTTGTTGATCTGACCTGAAGGAGCCTTCATCCTGAAATATTGTTGAGCAAGCTGTTTTATTATAAAATATGGGCAAGTGTTGAGGTGGCAACTGAGTTTCCCTAGTCTTTTTTATCTAAAAACTTCATACCTTTGGGCAGATTTAGAATTACAAAGATGTTTTTAAAGAGTGAGTATGTTCATTTTGTAGCATTTGGGGAAAAATTTTGTGAATTTATGCTTGATATGATAGCCTCCTTTTAATATCTTCCTCTTGCTTCCCAATTTGTACTTTTATTTCATTTATTTTTTTCCTCTTAATAGAGACATTTCTTTATCCCCACATCTGCTGTCTAGCCAGGGCATGATACCTTTTTTTACCCTCTGCACATATAGTCCTGTAAAAATGTGGCAGATTGCAGAGTTCAAGTGCTCTGAAATGTGAAGCAAAACAGCTGTGCCTAATCACTTGTACAAGGAAGGTTTTTGGAGCTTCAGTTTCAGCTCTCATCTGCCTGGAATCCCATATTTCCTGTGTCCAGATCAAGTGGCAGGCAATGTCAGAGGTCTTTGATATATGGGCATCATATACAGAACCAGTGCAAGAGGCACTTCGTTAACAGCCACAGCACGTTTTTTAATTTGATATAACTTCCAGACACTTTGTTCGCATTCAAGTAAGTGTACTTCCCATAGAGAGAAGCAGAAAATTTTTAGCAGTCGTTTATCAAGCCAGAGGTAATTCACGTTATTTAATTGAATGAGATTTTATGCATCACTCACACAAGTCACGGAGAATGTCAGGCACAAAACCATTTTCAGAGAACGGTCCATTCCCTTTATTTCTTTAATGCATTTTGAACGTTGTCCAGTGAGGACAGGCTTCCCTCAGGTTGTGCTGTACACTTCACTTAAATGGTCTTCTTGAGCTGAACTGTCAGTTCTTTTACCTTGATGCATCTTGGCCACATCATGTTTGCAAAGAGTGCTATTTAAAGTAACTGAGTAAATTGATGCACGGACCTATATGACCATAGGATAAGGTCATCCTTATCTGATCAGTTGCATGATAAATTGTCTTACCTAATGAAGTAGAAAACTGGGTGTGAGCAAATTATTTCATCCTGGGTGATGTATATCACACAGAGTCATCCATAAACTTTCTGATTAAGAAGCAAAAGTTAAAAAGTGAAATTAATGGAAAACATACAAGAAATGAAATGCCACTTCTCCTCCAGTGTATAGCTGGCTTTGAAAATCTTGCTGTTCAAGCTTAAACACAATTTGAAAAGTATGTGCAGACAAAACATGACACATAAAATTGGAATTATGAGAAACTGTGACAGATGAGCCTTCAAAAAAAGAAAATAAAACTACCAAAGGACAATTAGATGTATTTTATCATGTATTGCCATTGCATTTATTTATTTAGATGTGATAAATTACTGCTCAAATGGTTTGATTTAACCTTTGCTACAACATTTTATCAAACTGATCTTTGCCATCATTGATGCTTTGGAATGTGAACTGTGCAGAAGGTAATGCTGGATGTTCAGTACTTTCAAACCCAGCTCTGTTTACCAAGCATAAATGCAAATGCCAGTTAAACTACTTTCAGCTCTATCCATCTGCTGTTCAAGTGCAGGAACAATTATCTCCATCAATGTTTATTGGCCTAATCCTAAACAGACAGTTCCACAAGTACAGGCAATAGTCCTGTTAGTGTGCTGTTAATTTTCAAGCATAGAGGCTGAAATGGACTATAGAATTACTGAAAATGAGGAGAAGTGCATTTCCCTAAGGTAAAATACACTCAGCAGCCACTGAATAATGGAATTAGATTTTTTGCATGGTTCTGTTTAGTGGATTAAATCTGTGCAGTCCTCTCCATTCATGTCCAGAATGTGCCTTTTCCAACTTTTTCCTGGTGTTCATTGCGAAAAAAAGCTTGAATGCCTTGTTCCCCAGGTGGTCACTGTGGAGTTTGAGAACAATACAGCCTGAGGAGAGGTTATTTATTTTATTTCTTCTTGATTTAGCTCATTACAAACCATCCTTAGGTCCTCTGTCCTAATGTAAGTAAATCAGAACTTGGTCTGTTGATTTCTCCCCTGTAGCAGAATTGAATGACACCTCACTACATAATGGGAGTCACAGATTTCTGTCACCAAAAAAAAAGGGGGTTGCCATTGTAAGAACATGAGCCTTCATAAACACATTTTTTTCAAGAGAGATACAGCCTTTTAAAGTTGTATCAAGACTGTTTGTTTTATTTGTGAAATTGGACATTTTAAAGTAAATAACTGGCTGCCACATATACACACATATCAAGTTAACTGTTATCAGAGGGAAGAAATTACTTAGAAAGATGCAGGGAGTAACAGTAGAGGAAACAAAAGCTCCTTTTTTATTCTCAGGCTAAATACAGCATACAGCAGCTGCACTGCATGCTAAACCCATATTATCCTCTTTATGACCTCAGTTTTGACCTTAGACTAGTTTCATGCTCCACTTAAAAGCAGATAGTATTTTTGTTTCTAACCTCACTTCTCATTAGGCTTTTTTTAACAGAAGTCACAATTAACCTTATGAAAATATGATAAATACCTGAGTTTGAGGTTATAGTCTTCTTTATTTATGGGAAGGTAAAGCCACCCTGTATGAAGTCCATGAGATGATTTTCTTTGCAAACCACAAAGCCAAAAGTCAATGTTTGTTTGTTCCACGGTGTTTTCCCAGAAGATATAACTAAGAAGCCACCTGCTTTCACATTAAAATGTAAAGCCTAGCTGCAAATCTAGTTATTTAGAGTGCCCTCTTAGAGAAGCCATTCAAGAACATGTTTCACATAACCAGAGTTTTAGGATACCTCTGTGCTCATCGGTCTGAGTAACTCTCTAATCCCAGCATGGTGATGAAACACTTAATATATTAATATAGGGAATCAAATATAATAAATAGTCTTTGCTTCGAAAGATAATAAGTAATGTTGAAGTTTCTTGGTAAAGGACACAAAAGCTGACTCTCTTTGAATGCCAAACTGAGTAATGTGATTGTAAAATTGACTGAAAATGCTAAGATCTTTTTCTTAATGTGTACAGAGTGCTGAACACCCAGAAGTCCAAACTACTTAGGAATTTGAAGGCTGAGAATTTGCTTTTCAAAGAAAGTAAGAGAAACTATAAGGAAAGGTGAGAAAACATATCATTACGTCAAGTTTGGCAGTTCTTTGTAGGGTATGCAAATAAATCCAAAAAGGGAACTTCATGTACAGTTTTGGTTTTCAGGCTTAGGCACTGAAAAGGGTACTTGAAATCTAAATGTTGCACTTGGATGAACATTAAGCACCAGAATCCTTTTGATCTTGCTCTTTCCGCACACAAAGGTGAAAGACATGCTATGTTTCTATGACACAGCATTAATCCTATGTTATTAATAACCTGATTAACCTTCCATTGGCCCTACTTCATTCATATGCAGGCTTAGTCTCAATCTGTTCTTGGGCTGAAATTTGCTATTTGGACCAAATACTGTCAGTTGATAGTAGTTTTTATTTTATTTTACATACAAATGTACAAGTATCATTACACATCCTTCCAACTTTTCATTCTATCTTCACCAGCTCAAACCTCAAATGCACCAAAACTCAGCTCAATATTCAACAGTAAAGGCAGACCCTTCCACCCTGAACTTCAGGGCTATCCAAGGTTTTCTATGCTACAAAGGGTTAGAATCAAAAGAAATTTGCACTGGCAGTGATGAGAAACACCAGATTCACAAACTGCCCCTGGAAAAGCTTCTGCAATACAAGCACAGGAAATTATGTATATCTAACCTGTGACTCTATTCATCTTTCTGATTGTTTAAAACAGGATCTCTGTACTGAAGCACACTGGTTATATTTAGGATTGTTTCTTTCCAAATCATACAGTTTTTTGGTAATTTAAAAGTATATTGATCTAAACCTGACCAACAGGCATCAGAAGTACTCTTTCTTCATTACTATCATATTAGTTTTAGATGCAGAATTCTTCTTAAATTACTGCTGTTTAAATCTGGTATGTTTTCCAAAACAAGTTTGCCTCTTACAGCTGTAATGTTCACTCTTCTCACAATTCTTAGTGCTGATCTAGAATGGTTTTTATACTTAGAAAATAAATAAGTTGAATGAAATTTGCACACTGTACCCATCACAAACAAAATATTTTGGAGTGTTTAGGGAAGGTTTTGTTTTTCCTTTTGGGATTGCTCTGCTTTGCATAACTATCAATGCACAAAGAATTATCCAGCATTATTGCAGTATTTGCAATTCTATCTGGAGTCAAACTTCAGAAATCCATTGAAAGAGTATGTTCCTGTGAGAAATCTAGCTCAAGTTTAGATGAAATTTGGATGGGATTCAAATTAGCTTTGAAGCTTTCCCTGAACTAAACCTCAAAAAAATCTTTTGCTCTTATACTGGTAGGTTTCAATCTTTCTTAGTTTGAAGAAAATCAGACCTGCATGTAAATGAGATTCTATTTTCTTAGGTTTTTGTCACATATTTGTGAGGAATGTGGGATAGACTTCCCACCTGAAAGCCACAATGATAAACTAACAACTATAAATTTGGACCATGAGATATAGACAATGGTTCTTCTCAAGCTGATCACATCTGAAAGCTGAGAATAGCATGAAAAAACAGTGGGGATTCCAGTGGACAGTCAGTCTACTAGGAAGAGCCCTTTTCACAAAGAAAGTGAGAGTAAGAATTACTATTCCCTGTACTTTATTCTATATTATATTATGTAATATAATCCAAGACATGGGATGGTAGGCCTCTTATTTACTAACTCCTTGTTATTTCCAGTATCTGTTCTGTGGTACTTTTGTAACTGTTCAGGAGCCCAGTCAATGGTCACTCACTGTTAAACAGTGAAGAGCAAAGCATAGAATCACCAGTTGACTCATGACAGTGCCCTTGAAAATGCCAATTGATCAATAACGATACACGTGGCCAACTTTTGCTCTTCAGTCTGAGACAAGTTTAAGGTGATCTGTGGAAACTGTTTGTAAAAGTAACACTCTTCTGTGCTTTGGGAAGACTGTCTGCCTTGCTTTTAAGTAAGCACACACAGCAGGCTAAAACAAGACTACAGCTGTCAGTGCCAGCTCTGTAGATTGGTGAGAGATCATGTTTGATTCCTGTCACTTGTTTGCAGACCCTATTATGCATAAATCAGTGGCCTGCGCTGTATACCTTAATCTCTGAGTTGTTAGTTAGTTAAATAAGTAAGGAGCTGATAGCTTTTACTATATTTCTTTACAAGAGAAAGATATTTCTATAGGAGGTTGCAATGTGTTCTATTGACTTGAGAAGTGTCTTTTGGATCTGTTCCAGGCTTTCAGATAAATACATATTTTGGCAGCCTTAAAAATATACATTCTGCTTATGACAGACTTGTCTATCACTTTAAATAATATGTATAAGTTCTTTTAAAAGCAAATTATTATGTAACCACCAGCGCTGCTCTGTTCTACAGATGGTTGTATTTATTAATAACCATTCACTTACCTGATGGATTTAAACAGCTCTTGCTCAGCCATTCTTAAGCTTCATGTAAATATAATTTAGGGCATATGATATGCTTATTAAAACTGTGTCCTTAAAATACTTATGAAAACAAGTAGCTGTGAAAGCCATTTTTTTGGTAGACCTTGGTAAATTTTATATTTTTTTCCCTTCATTATGTCAAATGCAATTATATCCTATTATGGGCTAATATCTTGCTAAATTAGATTTATTAAACCAGAGTAACACACACCAATGAATTATTACAATGAAGAAGAGGTACCACTAAAAGGTTTTTTAAATGCCCTACCCTTTCACCTTTTATGGCTGGGGTTCAATTTCTTGCTTTGATCACAAGTGAAAACAAGCCTGATGGTCAGAGATAGGTCTGACAAAAATCCACATCATCACTAGCAGTTTCTGCTCAAGAAAGACCTAGAGCTTGAGCAACAGGTAGCACAGACACTGAAACTCTTTTGGGTGGGTGGGTAAAATTAATTTAATTTGTTTTAAGCTTTAACGGGGGTGGGGGGAGGGGGAAGGAATCAAAGAAAAAAAGACTTTTGATTACAATGAGATGAAAGCTTTTTTTTTTTTTAAGTTCTTCTTTACAGTTGGTCTGGCAGTTTCCCATCAACCTTAGAATTTCTGGTACATAAAAGAAGGAATATAAAAACTGAAAAGGAAACACCAAACTTTGATTTCTGTGGTTTGGTTAAAAATTACTCCTCACTGTGTTCAAATTGCCACTGTGACTGATTTAAGATCTTAACTTTTCTAAAAGTTTAGCTGCTCCTCCCTCCCCCAAAATAATTCATTACTGATTGTTATTCTGGCTTTGCAATTAATCAGCTTTGTAAAGTGCTTCATTTGGTGCATTCGTATTGTTTAAATAAATCTGGAAACACTAACCATGTCACATTCAGGGGTCGAGTGTGGGAATGAATCTTTAGAGTACAGAGGGTAAAATACTTCAAGGCATATCCACAAGAGATTTCGTATGGACAATCGGAATTTATTTTCCAAGCGAATGGTGTACCCAGTGTAAGTGAGCACTGTGGTATGTTTTAAGGTCTCCTTAACCTGTCTGTGCAAACTGCATAAATCACAGCAGTAAAGTCTCTCTATTCAATATGCTGGAGCTGAAGAGCACTGACCAGCTTTTGACCTCTTATGCTGGGCCCCAACTGACCCTAACTGAGAAGTTCAGGCGGTCAATAGCAGGTCACCGGGGGCATCTGCAGTGTTGCTTAATTCCAGTTTGATTGTAAGGTTAAATATAAGATGCACAGGTATCCTTTGTCACCTTCTTTAAGTCTTCCTGACCACCACAGCACATGTGGCTTTTATGAAGCCACCAAAGGGATGGGGAATGTGCAGGGAAACAGAGGAGGAAAAAAAATAAAAACCCAGGTTGCATTCTCGCTGCCCATCTCTAGTTTGGCATAGACCAAGTTGGTCGTTTATCAGTATAATGGATCTACAGACAGCCCTAAACTATTGCCAAACAGTCTTTCAAAAGCCATTAATTTTTCAACTAATATATATCTGTTTTCTGCATTTGTTGAACCATTCACTTGTCACTGAAAAGGGCCTGTTAAACTAAACAGCGGCCTGATCAGTTTTCGGTGAGCTCTGAGCCTCAGAGTTCACCTGGGTCACCTACAAGATTTATGAGAGCCCAGTACCAGCATCCAACTAGAACCATGAGTCCAGCAGTGAGTCAAGCCTCCCCCCGCATGCCAAGTCTGGTAAGGCTGCCCTGCCACTCCCAGAGGCTGCCCGGGAGGGCGCACCCCCCCCCCTGCCACTCCCAGAGGCTGCCAGAGAGGCAGCAAAATTGATGACCTGTGTAGATACCAAAGTGGACATCAATAAAAGGAGATGAATGTGAACCATCAGAGTGGCATGCCTCACTGCTGGAGTGGCTGGGGAGAGGGGGGAACAGGTTAAAAAAACACAGGAAAGTTATTTATATAAGCTTCAAGGACAAGGAGTTTGTCACTACTTGCTTGAGAATTTAATCTTTGCATGTTCTTTCCTCTGGTTTCCATCACCCTCCAGATGACAAAAAGACCGTCAAGGTATCGCAGCCATAAGATAGCTCTGTCATGGTCTCAAGTGACAGAATTTGTGTTTGTAATGCAGTTGTTAATACAGTCATAGAAAATTATGAAAAGTGGCCTTTTCCAACAAACACTGAATGATGTTCTCAGCTTGATAGAGCAGGAGTTGGAGTCCTGTTTAACTGGGACTTGAAAACTTCAGGCAAAAGATTTGTTGTTTCTAGAAAATTGGCTGGTTTTATGCAGATAACCAAGCTCATGTCACTCGGAACTGAATTCCTGAAATTCACCTGTGTGAGGGATGTACCTGCAGCAGGATGAGCTATAATAAGGCCATACACTACTTTCATCCAAAAGAATCTTTACATACAGATAGATTGAGAACAATGTTATGTGCAATAACCATCTCTTTGGTTTCAAAACATGCTAAAGAACCCAACAAGGAAACGGTTCTCAAAATTTCTTTCTCTTTTACGCTCAGTGTTTACTTCCCCTCTAGGACATTTTCTGCATTCTTATGTTATGTAAATGAGATCTAAATCTAAAATGTGATTTGTGTACTTGGAAGCATTATACATTCATCCACATAAGAAGCAATGACAGATGTTTACAAAGAACTGCTCTGCTCTCCACACACAACATTCAACAACTCTCCTTCCCCTAAAATGTTGTTCTAAGGTATAGAAGCTGAGACTTACAAAGGGGTGAAAGAAAAAATCTATCCATAAGAAGAGGTATTTTTAAGCCAAATCAATGTTAAGCATGACCTAGCATCTGATGAGACTGCAAACTGTTTATTTAAACTGTATTTCTGTTTGTGACAGAAACTTCCTGTACACACACAAGTTTCAGCTTCCTATCAGTGAAATATAAATAATATTTAAAAGTACATAACATAAATATAGGTTTCTATTTATGACATGCTGATACCCTTAATGGAGGACCTTATACCTTAATATTTGACTGATTTTTTTTCTTGTGTAGGAGGAAAATGGAAGCTAATAGCTACCAGAGATCTTTTGAAGCCAACGCAATCAGTTACAGCAGAAGCAGAAACTTCCTGTGAGAAGGGAGATGTGTGAGAAGTCCTTCCCCTTAGATCAGTCCCCAGTGTACCAACACTTTGTGATGACTCCTTCTCGTTCTTACAAATTTTGTCTGATGACTGAAATACATAGATTTTGTAGCAGGAGGGATGAAGGCCAAGGAAAGGCTTGAAATTTCTTGCATTCAGGGAAACAAAAACTGAGTACTTTCTAAAGAACTTCATATAGCTGAAGACTCAAAACCTTTTTTGAGCAATTTCTAAAGGATCTCATGGAACAAAAGATGTAAAATCCTTTTTATTTTTTATTCTTTTTTTAACCTATACAACCAACATAAAACACTGCTTTTTTGAGGTTGTTTCTATCATGGACCAACAATTTTCAACCAAGTTGCTCTTGAGATGAATTGTCTTCACTTTTGTTTCTTCTGGGAAAAAAGTTTTATTTCCAGTAGACCCACTGATTTAAATTTTACAGTATTTGTTTGCCAAGTGTGTACAATTAAGTTTGTCTGGAGTGTGGTAACAAAGAGAATAACATCGTTAATCTCTTAAAACTTGTTTTCATCTTCAGCAAGCTGGTATGTAGATGGAAACTCTGTAATTTTGTGATTCTTCATGTCCTCAACTGCTCCTACAAATATTTGTATGTTAGAGAACACATTACTGTTTTTGAAAGGTTAGTTGTATTTCTCTCAGTGAAATATTAATACTGTGAACAATTCGAAAGTCCTGATGGGTTTTGTAACTGCTGCAGGAACCTCAGGCTTTGTTTGTGATCCAGCCAGAGTTTATAAACTCTGCAGGGCCTACTGACAGTTTACAAGTTCCACGAGATCTCACATGGATCTTACAAACCCTCAGGAGTCCAGGAGGTTTTATAGCCTCCACAGATAGGAGCTCCTACCATTTTATATACCTTGCAGAAGAACTTGCGTGGGTATATAAATGTATTTAGTAGTTCATCAGGACTTTATAGAATCATCAGGAGCTTTTATTCTTTGTCACATCAGTCCGCTCAGCTCAGGATTCACAGCCTGGATGTACAAAACAACCATCTCTACCCTGGCACTAAGTGTTTTGTAAGATCACCGAAAGTCCTTTTCATCACACAGTTGTTAGATACCTTGACCCAGTTAGTTCTGCTATGAAAGATCCTAAAGCTCCAATATTTTCACTGGTTTTGAGAGATTCAGATTCAAAAAAACAGCAGTGCAGAGTGACACAAGTGCATATAGTGAAAAATTTAATGTCAAAACTATAGCAAATTACTACAAAATTCTGAATCAGATCAGAATGCTGGTTTTCATAGACAAAAGTTAAAACAAATCAATTCATTTCATTGTAACACATTCACATAAAAGAGTTATGAATCTTCTATGACATGAAAGATTTTTGATTTTGACATCACTTGATTAATTTTAAATTCCCATTAGTTTTAATTTCCCTACCCAGTGAATATACAGACCTTATGAGAAATTGCATATATTTGTCTGCATAATTTAGAAATGTATAATTGTAGAGGTAAAGCTCACAGTGGAAACCTATTAAAGTGTTCATTGAGGAAAAATTCTAGTTATCAGCTTCTGAAGGTAAAAGTGTGCTTTCTAATTTGCACTGATTTTAAAAGGGATTTTTCTATTGCAAAACACAGTGTTAAAACTCTGCCATTTATGAATAAAAAAATTATGTTCAAATGCCAGCTATTTTCAATCAAAAGGTGTACACTAAGAGTGTAAACAGACCCAGTCCTAAATTTGTTACTTGGAAGAATCTCCTTTCCTTTTTTTCAGTTTGAGATTCCTCTGAGTAGAGGTCAAGATTAAGCCCAGCATCCCTTTACTTTCACTAAAAGTAATGATCCTTCTCACTGTTCATCAATTGCTGCTACATGGCAAACATGCTAAATGTGGGAACAATCACCACTGATTTTTTACTTAAGTTTAATACCAAGAGCAATGTGAGTTTTTGGATGTGTATAACCTCTCATCTAGACACAATTTATGAAGCATTACTGATGAACACACACACAGTACACACACACACATTCCCTTGATGAGATTAGGAATTAACATCTCCAGAGGAGGCATATGATGTCTGTTAATGGCATATCACACCCCACATATATATTTTTAATATATGTGAAAATATAGCCTCAGGTTTTTTTCCTTTCTTTGCAAGCTTCTCATATTGCATTGAACAAGGATTGCACTGCCGTCAGGTTTTTATTATTATTCTAAATAGTCAGATTTAATAGGTAGATATCATATTTTTGAGGGGTGGAGGTAGTGAGGTAGAGGCAGCATTAACTTTTCATTATCTCTAAGTCTTTGTAATCTAGTTACTTACTTTTTGTGACTGTAGCTCTCCTTAAGCATAGAGTGAGCAAACTGGACAAAACCAAACCTTGGGAATTCTTTTTTTTGTTTGCTTTTACTCTTGCTTGTCTATTCCTGTATGTGGTTTACTATCTGAGGAGTGAAGCTAAAGGAAACAGGTACTATTCAAATCCACAAAAGACACATTTTTCCTTCTGCAAACTTGGTATTTTTTGCCAGAGCTGTTTACAGTGATGCATGGTATCTTGCCATCACTGGCTACTGGGTTTTCATAGGCTGTATTCTGTTAGTAAAAGTAGAATTTTTAGGATTTGTTAATGATGATCCCAACAACCATACTTCTGAGGACAAAAAAAGTTATGTGCATTTTAGACAAACCAGAAAAGTAAATACTGGCTATGCATTCTAGTTCTCTAATATGTCTACCTTTTTGGTAGCTTTTTGGATCACTACAAATGCTGGCAATGAGGAAATTTTGGCAGCTTCCAGGAAGAAACCAACAATGTAAATGTATTTGCATTTTCTTCCTTTATATCCTCTGATGCATCATATTTCTTTTTCGTCCTATTTTATGCCTTTCTGGACACTGTAGCAGATAAGTTGCTGTGCAGTCACTTCTTTTTTCCCCCTTTTACATAATTTAAATTCAATTTTATATTTACTACTTTCTTTAAGATTACATACACACAAGTTCCATGGTCAATATAAGATTTGTACTCATAATAGAAAGAATGTGGGGTTTGGAGGTGGAGGGGGGGTTTGTCATGCTTACAGGAAAAGTTCATGGAAACTTGAATTCAAAAACTGTAATATACATACAATGTTTTAAACATCATGGGTCTTATAGTGCTTCTCATTTTTTTCTGGGATTGAGTGAAAAAGCTTTGTGACTAGTGATATTGCTATCTTGTCCATGTCTTGTCCTTTAGATTTTTGTCCTTAAGCTCTTCTGAGAAGGAATTGTAATGTTCTTTATACTTCTGTGCCTAGCACAGTGGGATTGACAAGATTTGGGGGTCTATCAGCTGCCAACATATAGAAGTGAAATAAAAAGAGCTGAAAACAAAACAAAGAGTCTCTTTAACGTCTTTCATCCTTTGAGTGAAGGGATTTAGAAGAGAAGAAAAACATTAATTCCTCTGCTTTGTAGCTATTGCACTGGGATAGTGGAAAGGCAAAGAATAATGTCTCTTTCATTTAAATAACTATCTTTCTGCTTGTCTGTACTTCAGACTTCATTGCAGTGTGCAGATATCCTAATATACTAGCACATGGGCAGTTGTCCTGCTGCAGAAACAATACTCCTGCTCCTTCCTACCCAAGCTAGCTGGGAAAAAAAGAAAAGAAAAGAAAAAAAAAAAAAAAAAAAAGAAAAATCCCACACCTTCTAAATCCTTCCAAAGGTTGCAGAGAACTCTTCAGGCTGGATTCTAGGTCCTTCCAGTCCTGTTAATACCATCTAATATGGCCCATGTATGTGGCCACAGAGAAAGGAAGCTCCCTGACTGCTTCTAAGGTATAGTAGAGTCTCCAGGAAGGAGATGCTTAAAGTTTTAATTTTGGTTGTTCTAGTTAGCTATAATTAGCTGCTTGTCTCACTTTTTTATTGAATGGATAAGTGCTTTCATCACTTTTCACTCTTTTTCACAATGGATAGCACAACAGGTACTGAAAGATCGAGAGGACACAAGGTGCCTCTGAGCTAAGATGGTATATGTTGATGTTTGCCTGGCAAAACCTCTAAACATCTTGACTGTTGTCTAGAATTAGGCAGTACAAATGTGATGACAATGATGATAATGATGACCATGATGATGATGAAGAAGAAGAAGAAGAAGAAGAAGAAGAAGAAGAAGAAGAAGGAGAAGAAGAAGGAGAAGAAATAGAAGAAGGAGAAGAACCAGGTGCGACTCTCCTCTTTCACATGAAACCACCAGGCAGATTTACTTTCTTGTAACTTTATCATAAAGTAAATGCTTTTCAAGGGGCCAGTGACAACTCTAATGGAAATTTACAATCGACTGAGCTTCTGGATTAAATAACAGTGAGTCCATAAACCAACAGGCTTCAGAGAAAACACTAGTAATTTGTTTATTGCCCTCTCTCAGTTCCCCAATTACAATTGATCTCCGCTTAGCAGTCTAGTACTGCTAATTGTTTGGAAAAAAATGAAATGACTTAATCTTTATAGGCATCTTCTAGCCTAGGGTTTAACTTCAGAATTCACTGTGTCAATCTCTCTAAAGCAAAGATAAGTGGAGTGCATAGCTACATACTGTAATTTAACAAATACTTGATTTATAAACAGTAAAGCCTAGACAGTATCTGCTAAGTATCTGACAAAACGGTGCTACTGATGGCATCTGGCTTTATGCCACTGATAGGAAGGAATAAGCCTAAGAGAGCACTTGTCTGTGCTGCTGTCCTGGCAAGGCTTGTGCTTGAGTCAAACTTAATCAGTTCTCTATCTCCTTAACACTTCTAGGGTGTCAATCCCTGTGAGTATTTAACATGGGGAGGAACCTCTGCAGATGCAATCAATTTGAAAGGTTTTATGAGCTGTTTCTTAATATTATGTTTAGCTGGGAGACTGCTTAGCTACAAATACTTGCATTTTCAGAACAAAAAGACACTAGGACTTCCAGTGATAAGGTCTTAAAATCTTATTTATTTATTTATTGGATTGGTTGTAATTTAAGTTTATTTATTCATTTTATGTATTAAAAATTCGGTATTTAAGGATGGTTATTTTCATGTTGTCTCTGCATCTCTCTTACACTGATACTGCCCAATCTCTTGCAATTGCAAGTTGCACCAAAAAATATCAGTGTACAAGGGAAAAAGGACAGCTCTTCAGCTTTGTGGATGGAATGTTCATGCAGAAGTCACAAACTCTGGCACTTGCCCCAGTTCAGGTTGGAAAGAGATCATGTTGTTGAAAACAGTTTTTACAAAAGTAGAATAGCTTGGGAATTATCACTTTTCTTATGTTTTTTAATGCAGTGGACAGAGCATTCATTTGTGAGGTAGCAGGTCTTGGAGGAAGACAGGCGTGTTAGAAATACTGCCACTTTTACCATCTGAATGTTTTTTCTTCAGTGATACTACAAAAAAAAAAAAAAAAATGGACAGCCTGCTATTGTTTAAGCCTTACACATTTTCTTTCAGTATCCTTAGGGTTGACTTGCTCACCTTGCAAGGTTTTTTTTTTTAACATCCCTTAGGAACAAGATCCAAAAATCTCCCAATGCCTGAATATAAGATCTGCACCCTTTTCAAGGCAGTAGACGTATTAATGAAATATTAAGCAAGATGTGTTTTTGCAGTATCCTATAGCTATATTTTAGAACAATCACCAGTAAATCTGTGTCTTATTTTGTGCTGGCTTTGCCTGTATTCAGCATCATTATTTCAGCTTTCAACTTTTATTCTGCACATTTTCACACTATTGAGGTCAGACAAAGAATCTTACTCTGGTCACTTTTTTTCTTTTGTTTGTTTTTCTCCAGTCATATAGATCTGCTTTCACTCAGATCATAGAATAATTAAATGGCAGGATAGGTTTATTGCAGATACATGTTTGCATACGTTCTTTCCCAGGTTTCAACTCTCATTTTCTGAGTCAACTTGATTATGTTGTGTGGGATAAGCTTAGGGGGCATCAAGAGAAATTATTGCACTTGTCAAAGAACCAGCAGTGGAGGATCAACAGTCAATAAGAGAGGATCATTAGAACTGATTGAGATAGGGTCTCTTGGGATAAAATAGTTGGTCAGAGCAGGAAAATCAGCCTGCTCAAGTATGCTGATAACTAAGTGACAGAGCCTTCAACAGGGTGATTAGTAAGGTATACTTCACAAAGGGGGTTGGAACAATGTGATCTTTAAGGTCCTTTCCAGCCCAAACCATGCTATGATTCTATGAAAGGGGACTGCAACTTCATAAAAAGGGGATTCTTCTACTGATCACTAAAAAAACAAAGGGGTCAGAAACAGAAAGGCTGGGGGAAAAAAGAGGAGCATGATAGCAGACATACATTTTTGTTGTTTGTTTTCATTTTTAAGTAATAAAAGTTACAGAGATTTTATCATTATCTTATGGAAGAGAACTGAGACAGAGGATAATATTTACATGTTCTGTCTGCACCTTAGAGTAAGCCCCAGTGCCCATAAATTTGCTGCTGGGGTACTGTAAAGGGTTAATGCCAGGCCTGAGTGAGGACCTAGGTGCAGCAAATAAGACAAGAGAAACAACAGTAAGGCTGTTCTAAAGTCCAACAGAAACAGTGAAAACACACGAGCTGACGGACAGTCAGTTCAAACAGACCAGCAGCTTAGTGCATGTCCACCATAAAAAGTTTGGTTTGAATTTCATGACCGTTTCCCAGTTTCAAGACATGAACCCATTAAAGTACATCAACTGGCAGAAAAGTGAGCCTATGTAGCTCCCAACAATTTCAGCTGGTGAAATTAGTATATACATCCAGAGTAAGAGCATAATCTTGTGTCAGAAGTATATTTGATCTCAAATAAATTGCAGTGAAACTTACACTAAGGAGGAATTCCAGAGGCAATATCCTCTCTTAAGACTGCTTCAAAGTATCCTCAAGATTTCCAGTACAATTATATTCAGACTTAGTAAAATGCCAACTTCACTTGGCAATGACTTTTTTTTATTCGTTGTCCCTGGAGTGGTAGCTTAAGACATCCCTTAGTATACTTCACCTGTCTGAAACACTTTCACATGTTCATACGGCTAAATTAAACTGAAATTACTTTCTTTATAATCCACAGTACAGCTTTTAGATAATCCCTAAAATAATTCTGAATAAAAATATGCCATCAAACAAGCTTTCAACGTCTGCTCATTAAACTGTCTAAACATAGTATGCAATATATTTCTAATTCTCTCAATTGTTTTCCACTGATTTATTCTAATTCTATGCTAACAAATATGAGTACTAAATTCACAATGCTTCTGTGCTAAATAACACATTTAAAATCTCAAGTGAAAGGTTAAGATCAGGAAGCAAATTGGCTATCTGCAATGTAGTAACGGCTGAGAAAATCTTTGAAAGGTTGTGGATATGTGAGAATGAATTTGCCCAAATTTATGCTTATAAATTTGAATTTGAAATAATATCATCTGAATACAGATGAGCTACTTAGAAGCACCACATTCACCAGGACTTCAAATAGGATTCTAGTAGAAGGGGGAAACAGAAAAAAACTAAGTCATCTGCCCTCCAAAATCCTCTTTTTTCTTGTTTCAGTGTTATTTACTAACAACAAAATACACCCGGTGTTGTTGACAGCCTGTCTTCCCTTTACACTACCACCCAAAGCACAGTGCAATGCCTAATTTGTGTCTCATCTGAACTTAGATCTAAACCTGTGATTCATAGACCAAATTGTGTTCCTGCAGGTGGTTCCATCTTTGCACCTGTGCAGTCACTGTCATTCTCTTTAGAGCGATCCCCGGCAGAGCCCTTAACTGGGCACAGACATTGTGTGGGCCTCATTATTAGATGCTTAGTATACTCCGGAGCCTTGTCCACCCCTGTGTTACTGCTGTTACTAAAGGTACTGACACCAGTGGAGGTCTAGAAGTAACTTTTTACATTTCTTTGGGCCTATAGATCATACTGGACCTAAGGACTTCCAGTTCTGTTTCTAATTTATTCCAATTTTTATTAATAAAATACAGCCGTTACCAGCTACACACTAATAAGCAAACAATACTGAAAAGGGATTCTGACAAAATAATGTTGAGTGTTATGTTTTATTTTAGATTGAGTTTATTAGGTTCCTGTTCTGAATTATAAGATATCTGAAGCAGTATTAAGCTAACAGTGCTAGGTAACTGTCTCAGAGGTATGAAACAATGAAAAACACAATGAATGTCTATTATTCATGCAGTATGAATGCTTTCTGAAGTAACTTAGATGCTTCCTTTTTTACTTGATAGTGTTTTTTGTTTCCTCTATTAAATAGTGCTTAAAAACCACAACTTCAGTCAATCAGTAAACAGGCTCATTACTTCTAAGTGGTTCAGATTCTGAATCAAGGGTTTCATTTAATTTTCCAAGTGGAATAATGCATATAGATGAGGATGTCAAATTGTAAATAACCTGTATTAGAATGGCATGTACAGTGCTTATGGTAAGTAATCAACGTTATTGACTTAGCTTAGGGATTTAAAATGCTGAAAAACACTAACAGAATAAATTGATTGGAAGAATGGAGGTGTGCACCACTGTGTTAAAAATTTGAAATGAGAGTAAAATGATTCAATAGTATTTTGTAATTCAGAAATATGTATGCATAGATATACATATAGGCATATATGGATAATGCCAGTATTATCGATTTAAATTTCCATAGGGACAAAAGAAAGCATAATGACTTTGATTTGAATGGTTATGCTGGGATTCATTATCAATATGTTAAAATACAAATTGTTGGCTATATCACGCCCCT
>NW_009914064.1:35932-45599 GCF_000696875.1 Nestor notabilis
TTTCCATTAGCAGTTAATGGCCATCAAGTCTTACTTTTCACCGTTTTTAATGCTATTTACTTTTTCTTCCTTCTATAATCACTATTGTCATGCTGTAAACGTTTCCAGAGATAGTGTCAAAATTCAAATGATTCATTTATAAATCCAAAGACTGTAGACTTCTATCTGTCAGTAGGAGTATTACCACATAATTTAGTGATTTCTTGCATTTCAGTTTGAACAGCCTAGGCTGCCATGGTGAAGTGCCTCTCAGCATTTTCATAATGGACTGTTTTGAGGTCTTTCTGTAACACAGAAGTATACTTGGCCTCAGCTCAGAAACAGAGTTTTATGTATGAAAGTGCATCATACTTGTGCCATACGCAAGCTTAGCCAGGAAAGATAGCATTGCTTGCAAGGATTTCATCTAATATTTTCAGCTGTAGATGAATGTGATCCCAGGATTTGTTTGCTGTTTGTCATTTATGAGATTCTGTGTATCAAACACAACACATGCCAAAACCAGTGGTGATATTCTTGCCCGTATTAAAAAGCTCTTTAATGCCACTGGTTGTCTTGTTGATTTCATTGAGACTATTTGCTGCTTAAAATGTTAAGTGCAAGGAGTATGTCACGATCTAGCCCTGAATTCATAGAGGCTGCCTGCGTAGGAGCTCTATTTCACAAGTGTTTACACTGCAGAGTCACCTTGGGTTGATATCTTGTCAGTTCTCATAAATGCCACATCCATCCCACTGAGCAGCTGGGTGACACAACCTGGAGGGAAACCAAGGCTCACACTGCTTTTCTGGAGCAGAGGTGGGTGAAGAGCCCCATCCGTATCTCAGACAGGATAAAAGCAAATGAAGCTTATGTTCCTTAAAGGTCTGCTTTAATTTTATTGTATTTTATTTAGAAATGAGTTATTAAACTCTACGGTCCCCAGCTGACACAGTTGCATGCTAATCCAAGATCACCACTGCCCTCCTGAACTTGTGTGCAGGGTTTCTGCTGCATTTTACCCTGTAGGTCTCTAAGTTTGCCATGGATAAAGTATTGTCTATCTACCTGTAAATAGGTATAATCCAGAAAGCAGCAGGGGATTTTGTGGGATGGAAAGTGCTATATAATGGCCCAGTCCTGCAATTGTTCCTTGAAGCTATGCTAGTGGTAAATAGTAATGGGTCAATGTCTCCCTCTGGTTTTGAAAGCATTAGTGGAAATTTTGCCTGAGCAGAAACTGTGCCATTAGGCCTTTGTGTCAGATTCTTTCTGTACACCTTTTCTATCATGCAACGTTCATACTATAATAATAATGTTATATCATTGCTGTCCATCTATGTTAAGCTACTTTATAAACTGCCTTAGTGAAGTGAATAATCCTTTTCCCCTCTTTGCATGGCAGACATCATTTGTAGTCTAAGCTCACCCAAACATTTACATCTATATGTGCCTGAGAGTGCATGTGTGGAAATATACATATTAATTACAAATCCCCCTATGTTAGCCTTGCAAATGAAACCATGTTCAGTTAAGCAAGTGAAAGCTGTGACGCATGAAATGCCAGATGTCTTGCTGCCCGTGCAACTTAATTTGGACTTCTAGGGTGTCCAGTGTATCTCCTTACTGATAAAGGGGGAACGTTTTAAATAGAGTGTTCAAATGATTCTTTTTTTCTATTTTTTTCAGCTGACAGGCACAATGGACTATGAAGTTTTATGGATGGTGGTAAACAACGTTTTTTATGTTCAAAATGTGTGTTTAACCCTGAACATTGTTTTTAATTTTTTTTTTTAATGACATCACATAAAATAATAATAAAACTCTTCCCCATGAGGGTGGTAAGTCCCTGGCACAGGTTGCCCAGAGAAGCTGTGGCTGCCCCATCCCTGGCAGTGTTCAAGGCCAGGTTGGATGGGGCTTGGAGCAACCTGGTCTAGTGGAAGGTGTCCGTGCCCATGCCAGGGGTTGGAACTGGATGAACTTCAAGGTCCCTTCCAACCCAAACTGTTCTATAATGGTGGTTCTATGACAAGTATCTACTTCAAGAGAAAAGTCAAGAAAAAAATGTATTACTATAGCTGTAAAAAAAATAAATATCACAAAAAAAAACCAAACCAAAAACAAAACCAAAAAAACCTACCTCCAGTCCCAGAAATTCTCTTCTCAATTGCAGAAATCCTCATTGCCTTTATATGTCAACAAGTGCTCTTGGTCTTCATTACTCTTGAAGTTTTGCTTCAGTCAGCAACTGATGAAGGCTGCAGCTGCAAGAAAAGGAAGCGAAAATATGACCAGACTCTAAGCTGGTCAGTGGCACTGAAGTATCCCATGGTGGTACTTCGTCCCTGCCTCTGCAGGTGCTCACACTATGTACAGGTGACCTGGCAGCTCACGGGCCCCGCCAGGACAGCTGTGCTGCCTGCAGCTGCTGCCACCCCGCTCCCCACCCCGCTTGCCTTCAGTGGGGTTGGCAGCCAGCTGCGATTTCCTGGGGAACACGAGCGAGTGGAAGGAAATGGCAATTATCAGCTATTCATATGGCAGCAGAACCTGAATGCGATTTCATGGGACGAATAAAAGAGCACTTCTCCCGCCCAGGAGCCTCTGCTGGCTCAAGCCATGGAGGTTTTAGAGCTACAAGAATTTTTTACAGTGGAAAGCTGGAGCTCCAGATTCCACTGTAGTGCTGGGTTTATTTACGACCACTTATAATGCTAAATTCAATCAATTCAGCTGGCCACCCTCTATTTTTGGGATGCAGTGCTCTCATGCTGTAGCTAACTTAGCCCTTGGTGGTAAACTGGGTTTATTCTGGGGTGTAGAAATGTCCAGAAAAGGCTAAAGCTTGTTTCCTCTCCAACTGCTTGCTATTGCATTTTACCCCTTTCAGCTCCAAGTATCAGCGCATCAATTCAGCTTCTAACTAGGATTGCACAATTTAATTCTTCTCCTCTGGGCTATACAGATGACATGCTTCATATAACAGCAGCTTTGAGCATATACATCCTTGTAATATATTTGTAACTGGTGCTTTAGATGATCTGAGCACCAGCACTTCTGATGTTTCAAACTGCATTTGGGCATTCACCAGGGATCATTTCCCCAGCATGCTGGAAGAGCACTCCATGAACCTCCTGCCGTGTTTCCCCAGTTGAGACCAATGTTACTGCTGTTACAGAAGAGCTATGCTTCTGTTAGCAATAACGACTCAGTATATTATGGTAGATTTTGTTTTTTCTCCAAGTTCTGTTCAGAGACTGTCATGTCGCTAATATTACCCCCAGTCAGGTTTGCTGCTCTCCTCTCTCTGTGGCTTTTACATTGTCCTTACCAGGAAAGATTCACAGAATTTTTGCTGCATCAGGTCGGGGTTAATTGAGGAGAGAATTTGCATCTTAATCAGTTTTTATCATGGAAAGTTTGACTGTGTGGGGGTGTATTAAAGTTTAGGTTTGGGACCTCACACTATTGTGTGATGGGTCTGCTGCATCCCAAGCACTCTCCCACATTCAGAGGCTTGTTTTGCTCAATGCTGTAATGGGAAAGGCTAAGGTAGTACAACCTTCAAATTTCACTGAATATGGTATAAATTCATAAAAATTTATAATCCTTATTCAGAGGGTATTTATTTCTGCTTATTGGTCATTGTTACTAAGGTTATGTTTATTATTGCTGTTAACTGTCACATGAACTATATATACTATTTAAATTCACATATGAAGAGCTTGCCCATGTACAAATTTACTTTCCCTCACTTAAATACTCAAGCAGTTTTGAGCACATTAGGACTTTTGGGTGCCTTTATTTTTATTTTTTCTTTTTACCAAGAGATTTGCTGGGACTTATATATCCAGTATTTTAAAAGACTATAATAAATGAAAGTGCTGATGCAAGCTTACTGCACTCCTCTATTAAGATAATAATATCTAAGTTTTTAGTTTCTTCCTCCATGAGATACTTACAATCTTTAAATATTTTCCAAATACATGTTCCAGCACATTGTCTTTTATGGCAAATATTACAGACAGCTAAAAAAGCTCTTTCGATAATATCGTTTTTTCCAACAAAATTTGAAATTTGCAGGAGACCAAATGGATGACTCACTTAAAAATTTAAAGTAAGGAGCAGTAGTATTATTCCAACCAGGTTCTCTAGTATGGAGATTGAAACCAGTCCCTTGCTTTCACAGAAGTGGTCACAGAAGACCTGTCCAAAGGCATCTTCACAGTCTCAGCCATGAGGGGAGGCCAGAATTAGGGTGGAAAAATTATGCTCCACAGTTCCCTAAGCTAGGAGGTGATTCAGAGTTCACACGGCTTCTTCTCATCACTAACACAAGAAAACACACGATTGTGATACTGAATGTGCTGTACCCTGGTGTGATTTTCTTTGAGTTAGCTGGCATTTGGACCACTTGCCAGAAGAGAGTACTTATCATCACCTCTGAAACAAGGGTCTACCTCCAGCACTGTTTTACTACCAAGCTGTGCAAAAAACGTGTAGAAAAGTTAGCTTCAGCTTACCGAAAACTTTTCAGGGTTAGGAACTGTCAAAACACAGAATACTCTTAAAAATGTTGTAATGAAAAAAAGTATTCCAAGTATAACTAAATGTCTTTACAGGAAGACATGCAAAAGGTCTAATTTAGTAACAGCCTGCACCATAAAATATTAGTCAAATGCTAGCATAGCCATTAATACTTTTTTAACACAAAGCAATTTCACAGCCTCATTTACTAACTGGAATCTTTTGAGTCTAGTTGATAATTGTGCTTTTTATTCATCTCAGTAAATTCCATTTAGTGCTTTTTAGCAATTTCTTAGCATAAATGCATTGAATGTTGTTAAATTGGATTAATAGCTTTTATATGTGATGTATGTTATATATACATTTAACTGAAGGTGTTTCAACTCATGACAGTCTTTTTTATAAGGGACACTTTTCTTTCTTATTTTCTATTGATTTTTTTCCCCTCCCACTGGTAGTATTTTTGTAATAGATATTTATGATATACAATTTATAAATAGGGGCTTGCAAGGGTCATAGGGTTACAGTCATCTTTAGCTCATTTTACATTGTCTTGTCGTAAAGCAAGCTTACATGTAAAATTTTTTCAGGTGGGTTAGAATAAATAATTAGATATAAAGAACTAGATAAATAATTAGAAAAGTTGTAGAGTTATGCAGTTTTTAAATTTACATCTGTCTAATTTTGCTTAAAACAGATGCAACATGAGAGTATTGTGCACTGGCCTCATATTTTAAAATGCTCCTTTGGAGCACATTTCCAGAATCATAACCAGATGTTTACTTCAGTCTCTCTTGAGTTCCTTCATAATGTTTCCTGTAATATTTTAAGTGAAATCTTGATAAAGACTGAAATTGTTAAATTGGGTATATAACGCTCAAGTGCTTTCAAATGTTATGTTATTCAACAGCCAAAGTACTTCAATTGAATTGGTGTGTGTCTGTATGAGAGGACTTTTCAGCCTGCAATTTAGTGACTAGTCAGTCAGTACTTGAAAATAGCTGACTGATTAACTGACACCATCAAGCACCATCCTCATTTATCTTTTGTGTCATGTTCCCTGCTCTCCTACTGCTAAAAGACATGATTGGGGCAGAAGTACAGAAACACATAATTGTGCCTCTTTAAGCCCTTTATGGAGCAGCATAAGAAGGCCAACACAGCATCAGGTCTCAGCACTGGTAAGTAGGAGATGAATGAATAACCTTGCAGACAGCAAAGATGGAGGAAGAGAGGTTCCAGTTGCAGGTACCCCATGAGGAGGAAGAGGAATACAATAGTTCTTGTTGGCATCAGCTCATGGCAGTCCCAACAATGCATAACTCTTCATTCACGCATGATGCCAGCCCAGACCCTGTCCTCAACACCCTGTCCCTATGGATCCTTTGGCAAAGAAGCTCAATGAAGCTGCAAACAGAGGAAATAGTCACCCAGAAGTGAAAAGCTTAGAGCCCAAATGGAGAAATTCAATTGCAAATCAAGATGGAAGACTGATGCTCAGAAATACAAGACAGAATCCCAGTAAAAATATCTATATACATACATACATTTATATTTATAAATACTTGCTGTTGTAATTTGAACCATAGCTGGTAAACAAGTATCAAACACAAAAACAGTTTGTGGATGCCACTGGCATCTGTTTGGGTCAAACTTTATCCCTTCTTCTGGCTTCCCCACTTGGAAAAAAGGCTCCTACCTAGCTTCTATGGTATATTTAACATGTACTCTGATGTTCTGAAATACCAGCTCTTTCATGAGGACCATAATTGTTATAATATTATTTAGGTATATCTCATTCACTTTTCTAGAAAGCATTATGGAAACAAATGTGGGAAAAACTCTTTAAAGTGTAAAGTTTGTAATTTGTTGTATCTCTTCAGCTTTTGTAAGTCTTTTTCCATTTCTGAGAGTGTGGTGCAAAAAATATGTCTGTGCTCTCTCGTTTCTGCACATTTCGAAGACCCACTGCAGTTAAGAAAACTCCCTTTATGTTCTGAAAGCTGATGACAAGACTGGAAACATCCATTATTGGGCATAGGTTTCTAAGCTCAAGCAATAGCTAGATGTGCAGCTCTATCTTACAAATCCTGCAATAAATAAGTGCTTTTTAAACAACCTAATGTCATCAAAGCATACATCTTTTGTCTTCTTTAATGATCTATGGCAAAGAGTTAGGCGTAGAAAAATATTCTTTTTGAGAGACATGATGTTTGGTTGATGAAAAGTAACATGAAGCAAGTTGCAGTGGTCAGGGGTCAAATCACCAGAGGCAGGAGGAGATAGGAAGACATCATCACTGCTATTTTCTTCATCAGAGAAGTCTATATATTCTGATTTCTTTCTTCAAATCAAGTTGAGAACATCCCAGTAGCTCAGTTCTACTTTCAGTCTCAATATTGTTGTGCAATAAAATTATACTGTTCTCTCCTAAGAAATATCACCAGCTTTGTTCCCAGGGTGAATAGTCCCATTTCTGATGACTACCATGCACTAATAAAAGTTGAGTGATATTTGGAATCTTTTATTTTCTTTCATTGGAGGGATAGAAGCAATGATTCACTTTTAATCCTCCAGTTTTCCACTTCAGATAACAGTTTCCATCTTTGTTTCAATTCAAAAAGTAGTCTTACTATTTGCATATAGAGAGTATTTTATTATGATGTTTTTATCTCTGAAATCTGTAACATTTTATTACTGTACTAAGGACAGGTGTTGGTGATGTATTTCTTTCTTGCATGCAGCAATCCCTTATAGGTGGTGAATACACAAAACTCACATGAATTGGCATTGAAGACATGGCAAGCTTGGGTTTTGAGTGCAGAATGTCAGCCTATGTACTCTGTTTTGGGCTATTTTTGTTCTTATTCTAATCTCAGTAATTTTTTTTTTCTCTATTTTGTAGCTAATTGCAGAATTTTTAGTGCATGGTCAGATCCTATCCAGCTGAAATTGATGTTCCAGGAATAAAACCATGTTAGGGTACTGCATGAGCTCTTCAAACTTTCGAGCAAACTCCAGATATTGCCAATCAGAGGTCCACATGTGCAGGCAGACAGGCAGAGAGATGAAAGAACTGATTGTTGACTACACTGACAGATCTCATTCATGATTTTTGTTGTGGTTAAGGGAGACCTTATTTTTTCTTCAATAACCACAGCGATTAATTTGGAATTCAAAACACTGTCAGAATAAAAAATCATGACCAACAGAAAAATTGAAGTGTGTTGTTTCTGTCAACTGAGACGTTTTTCTTCCATACTGCTCTTGACAGTAGTTTATATCTTTTGCCAGAATGCTGCCAAGAATCTTGTAAGGCCTTTCCATTTTTAATTGTTGAATGAGTATTGTAAGAGTTGGATGAAAGACAGAAATCCTCCTATATGCCCTGTAATCTTTAATTTAGGAAAATTCAAGTTCTGACTCTATTTTTGAATTGCTTACTCTCTTGATCAGGCAATCCTATCAGGTTTCAAAATATGATCATCCTAGAACATTAATCAGGATGACTTAAATTTGGTGGTTTCATTTATTTTTATTCATTTTTAGCTACGTGGCATCATACTGGCAATGTTACAGGTAGCATAAGAGAAAAAAATTAATTAAATAAAGTTCAAAGAGATAGAGTGGAGGAAATTAAGACAATAGCAGTTTCCTCTACTAAGGAGGAAGGGAAGGAAATGTGTTTTTCCGGTTAATAAAATACTGTTCAATATTTAACTTAAGGTAAAATAATGCTAATAGAAAGAGTGGACAATCCTGCCTAGCAAGAAACAGATTCTTTTCTACTTCTCAAAACATAACTATTTACCTGTGACAGCTAACACTTCTGTTACTTCACACAATATTAATAAAGACATTGGGACTACTTGTAAGTGGTTTTTTAATTAACAGTTGCCACCTTTTTAGTACAAGGCTTTAAAGAAAGGATTGATGTTCTAAAGAAAAGAAACTTCTCGTTTTCTGACTGGTGCATTTGTATTTGTGGAATACATGTTGCAGTCTTTCTTATGTGGCAAAATGCACATTAAGTACTTACAGTACAAAAAAATCATTCATGCAAGTGCTGAAATCTCCTTTTCTATGAGCCCCTAGGTCAAAAACATTTTATTCAAATGAATATTTGAGTAATGGGAATAGAAAAGAGAGTGTCTGTCTGTACATGATCACTAAATATTCATCTCACTTTCTAAGCAGCCCATATTGGTATAAAAATCAGAAAATTTTGGCTATTTTACTTAATAGTTCCTTCATTTATTCCTGAAGGGTTTTGTAGCTAACCTGCTTTCACCTGTGACAGCCACAGGTAAATCTCAGATTAAAATTTATGTTCCAATCTAAAATGGATCCTTTCTAATATTGCCCAAGGCTGCTTAGGTTATGAATTTTGTGGTGTGTTAGGATACTCTTCAGTGATAAGAAAAGAGCAGAGATTAGATATGTTCCAGGCTGCGTTTACGTTCTCTCTTTCAAATGACTGAGAGAAGCAGCCTTTAAAGGAATGTTTCAATTTTTTTTTTTCTGAATTGATACGTGGTGTATTTCTTTCTTACACAAGGTGACAGCATGTGTGAGATGTAAATACTAGTTTGCTCAGGCAATTACCCCTTGTTGATAGCAGATTATTTCCTCTGGCAAACTTGAAAATAACTTGTTAGTATATAAGTTACTGCTGTTCTGGGGATGCAGTAATTTACTCTCCTGTCTCTTTTATGGGCACATTTATTTTAATCAATCAGTAGAGTTTGGAATGACTCTTTTTCATCTAACTCCATTTCTTTTGGAGTTATGCACCCTCTTATAATGTAACAAAGGAGAGTGCATTTGAACACACAGGAGAAAAGAGATTTGATGTATTGCAGAAGGGCATTCCTTATATAGGAAATCATATCCCATGCTCTTTGTCCATGTAAAGAATGTAACATTCATTTTCTACAGCAGTGGCCCAAATTATTTTTCTGAATAAGGCAATGTTTCACCTCAGTGAGTTACCAAACATTATCACTCGCAGATGAGAATGGACTGAGAAAGTAGTGATCATTTACAGTTGGGCTATGGGATTGTGCCACAGAAAATCAGGACTTGACTTCTTTTGGGCTGTTTGTTTGTTTCTTTTTGTTTCTTTCACTCTTTTTTTTATATATATATATATATACTT
>NW_009914065.1:0-3474 GCF_000696875.1 Nestor notabilis
GCAGCGACCGCAGGGCGGGCACGAAGCGGTTGGTCCGAGGAGGCGGCAGCTGCCCCTGTAGGCGCTAGAGAGGGCCCCAGAGCTGTGTAAATGCGGAAAGGGGAACCTCTCCTGTGCGGGCGGCTGCTGCTGTCTGCCCCTGCCCGCTGCCCGGTCCCTGTGAGGTCGAGGGCTTCTTGTCTGTCCCAAGTTTTCGCCTGCCGTCGCCGGTGCGGGCCGTTGTGAGATAAAACCCGAACGGAACTGAGGGAAAGGGCCTCGGACCAGCACGCACAAGTTTGAGAGACAGATCTTGCCTTGTTCAGGCGTGGTAAACAAAAGCAGTACATCTCCACTGTGGTCTCGCTACACGGTAGAGAGCGTGTTATTTGGCCAAAGGAAAAACTCACATTCTGTTCTTCGGGGATTTTTTAAACTGACCGTGCGCTAGTTCTGTCTCAGCTCCCAGGATTTACTGCTCAGTTCTGATCTTGCAAATGTACATTTCTCTGTAACTTACTAAGGGATGAGCTTGTCCCTGATTCTCTTGTGCATGCAAAGTAAACGTGCTTTGCCTGAAAGCTCTGGAAATAGCTTGTCTGTTGACTAATGACAGAAGAGATGGTGAGTTAGGGAAGGGACAGCAGGGTCAGAGGATTTGATCTAACAGTACGTGCTGTGAAGTCTTTATCCAGGAGACAAAGGAAGACGACGTTAGGACAGAGAAGAAATAAAAAAGCCATGGAAAAGTTTGATAGATGTGAGTCTGAAACCTAACAATGGGCTTATGCTCCTAATGTTCAGTGATTTCAAAGCAAGCTGTTAACTGTCAGCTAACAATTTGGTACTCTTAAATCAAATACCATTCTTTTAGGGACAGGCTTATCACTGTCGTTTCTACAGTGTTATATGTGCTTGTTTACTCTTTGTGCAGAAGAAAAGAGTGTGCCCATGTCATATAACATCATCTTACAGAAAACAAATTAGGCCAGTTCAGAACAGGAGTTTAACTCGGTATGTATGTTGCTCATTTGAACATGCAGTTTAAAGGCTACCTTGTGATTCTGAAATAAAGCCGATTACAACATGTTTTCTTCTAGTCCCTGATCTCACTGAAAGTACCTGATGGTGTTCAAGGCCAGGTTGGACAGAGCCTTGGGCGAAACGGTGTAGTGTAAGGCATCCCTTCCCATGGCAGCAGGGTTGCAACTAGATGAGCTTAAGGTCCTTTCCAACACTAACTGTTCTATGATACCATTCTAATACCTGTGGTATTACATCCTCTAATAGTCTGCTTTTCGTTTTAATGTCCCTTTCTTTCCAGGCTGCAGTGTGAAAAACCCACAGACCATGTGCTGCAGTGACACTGAAATTTCCTCACAAGTGGGGCAAGGAAACCACAAAATAAAAATGTTCTGGTGCCTCCCAGATATAATCACCTAATATACCACTGATATCCAGACCACTTAAAAGATGAGTAGCGTACTATGTTGGTTGTGCTCCCTGCATGTCTAAGACTCTGCTCATCAAGATCGCTGTGGACTAAACCCTGCGAATGCAAAGAATTCTACTGAAATACGTGGGAATTCCTTACGTTAACCAAGCTTCAGCATTTTGTCAGGGTCAGGTTTAGGTGGGCCTGCAGAACCTGCCAGACTCTTGAGTGACAAAGCATACCACCAGTTGACAAGATTGTGAAAGTCCTGTCTATGTTAGGACTCCAAATATAACAGCTTATCTAATAGCAGGCATTTTTACTTTTGTTTGCCTCCTATTAAACTAGTTTTAACACATTTTAGCATGGTATTTATAGCAGGAAACACTACCCTTTTTCACTAGTGTGTTCAGGATTGTGCATTACTTCTATCAGTGTTTCTGCTATTCCGTTGATTTTTAGCACGTCCTTCCAAAGGCACACAAAAATTGTCAGCATCTCAGATTTGCATCTTACTGCTCTTTAAGCATCCCTCTTTCCTTTTTCTTTGCTAAATGACTGTACATTTGCATGTTAATACACTTTGGTACAAATGACACATGGGAACTTAGAAGGATTGAAGTATTATTTATCTACATCCTGTTTATACGTTTCATTTCACATATTCACTCCTGTGTTGAACACAAATGTGTAGGGTGTGGTAACACACACATAACCGCAGAATCCTAAATTAAATAGGAATGTAAAACACTAAACTTAGTAAACGTATCCCCAAATAAGGGACAAAAACACCACTAATTATACATGAAATGCGATTTTTACAACTGTTGCAACAACTTCTCTTCAGAGTTAGTTTGCTTTTCAAAGCAAGTTACAAAACTGCCCACCTGTGCAAAAGGCTTAGTTTTACTTTCATGATTACTTTTGTGTTCCAAATTGTGATATTAGCATACTGACCAGGAAATATATTTTGTTTCCTTTTCGTATTCAGACAGTTAAAAATGATAGAAATGGTTTTGTTGTAGTTACTCCAAAAAATTCTCACAGTTGGATTTAGATTTTTCATTTTTAGATGAAAGTAAAATCAAAGCGCATTCTGTATTTGGAGGGGGGGAAGGGAGGTTGTTTGCAAAACCTTAATGAATTAGAACAAGGCTAAAGAAGTAACTCATTTAAATCTATGAAGACTGTCTGCATGTATTTCCCTTTTCCATCTACTTGTGGAGTAGGATGTAAAATTCTTAATGTTTAAAGATAAGTATATATATTGTAATAGTTTTTCTTCTTTCTTCTGTTTGTGTAGGTCCAGCCTTAGAGAAAAATGTATTTCAGTCTAAAAAACATGCTTTTTCTTTGAATATATGGCAGAAAGAACACTCTTGAGGAAGACTTTTTTGTTATTTATAGTCATTCTCTGAAACCTATTTTCTTGAGTGGTATGAGTGAATACCTCCTTCCTGGAGGAGAAAAGAGGAGCAAGCACCAATAAATACAGGTCTGCATATGATTCAGCTCCTGAAAGGACTCACTTCTAATTCAACCACTTTGGGGAAAAATAACCCCAAAACAAACACAACAAAACCAAAACACTAAGAAAAAGCCATCTCCTGGTTTTCAGGGTCCCAATGGTAAATTTGTTCCCTGCTAGACATTCACTTGATAACTGTTCCTCTGACTGACAGTAAAGAGCACGTAAAAAAACACCGAGGTGTTTTTCTTCGAAGGCTGCTTTTGGTGCCTATACCTAAGAATGCAAAAGATACTTCCCCAGACATTAAATCCTGATCTGAACGTTGCTCCTGGTGGAAGGTGCACCTCTTTGACACTGCCTTCTGTAATAGTCCCCCTGTTCTTGACCAGATACAAAATGCTGCATTATAGAACAATATTAGAGGAAAAATGAAAACCAAACAAACAAAAAAGCCCCCCAAAATACTATCATAGAAAAAAAAACCAAAAAGCAAAACCCATGCAAGAACAGGCATCAGTTCAATTGCTGAGCAACTGAGGAGCACTCAGACACTATAGTGACTAATCATAGAATCATAGAATAGTTAGGG
>NW_009914066.1:0-8148 GCF_000696875.1 Nestor notabilis
ACTTAGTACTACTAAGGTATAATACAGAACCACTACTCCTAGCTAAGGTATAGTACAAAACCACTACTTCTAAGGCATAATGCAAAACTAATACTACTGCTACAACCAAGAAGAATAATGATAAGGGAAATAACAAGGGGAGAGAATATAAAACTAAAAGGGAAAGGAAAAGAAACCAATAAACACAAGTGATGCACAATACAATTGCTCACCACCCACTGACTGATACCCAGCTTGACCCAAGCAGCGAGCTGGGCCTTCTGGGTGGCTCCCCCCAGTTTCTATCCTGGGCATGACGTGCTGTGGTGTGGAATAGCCCTTTGGCCAGTTTGGGTCAGGTGTCCTGCCTCTGCTTCCTCCCGGCTTCCCCTCCTCCCTGGCAGAGCATGAGACTGAGAAAGTCCTTGGTCAGAGTAAGCATTAGTGAGCAACAACTAAAAACATGGGTGTTATCAGCGTTGTTCCCAGGCTGAAGCTGAAAACACAGCACTGCACCAGCTACTGAGAAGGAGAAAAATAACTGCTAGAGCTGAACGCAGGACAACTCCTGAGGCACTCAGGGTTCTCACAGAGCTGGTACAAGCCTCTTCCAGAGGGCTGGTGTGGAGGATGCCCAGGATGGGACCATCTTCTGTCCTGCTGCTTCTCCGCACAGTGGTGGGCATCCCCACTACGTGCAGGAAGGAATGGGATGTTCAGCGCCAGGCCTGGAGCTCAGCTTTGCCAGTACCTGGGCAGGCTGTGCTGGTGCTAGAGCTCAGTAGAATGTCCACCGTCCTGAGGGCTGCCACTTTCCACAGCATCTGGCACACGAAAGGAAACGTAGGGGCACTTCTTCACGTTGAGGCACACGAGTTTCTTGAGCGATGCTGTCTTAACTATCTCAAAGCCAGTTGCTCCGCCAAATGTACTGGGTTTCCAGTACTCTGGGGAGCAGATTGGGTTTCCAAGAAGCCCCTTCAGGGAAAATGGAGCTCCAATCTCCACCATGCTTTCCCCAAAAATACCATTGGGTTGGGGTTTCTCAAGCAGCAAGCCTGGATAGAACTCCAGAGCGTCAATGTCTCCATACAGCTCTTCCAGTTCTGCCGCTTTCTCTTCCTCTCCTGCACCAAGTGAACATCAGAGTGCTTTAGCAAGGGAATCACCCCGGGCAAGGACTGGCCTTGCTGTGGATAATGGGAACATGGCAGCTCCCGCAACCCAGCCAGCTCCCAAAGGAGCAGCTCATGGTCTTAATACCACACTGTGGGCACAGAGCATCTGCACTGCCCCAGTGAACCCCAAGAGCTCCCACAGCAGCACTGCAGCCCTACCTGTGAGCTCCTGAAAGGACTTGTAGGGCTTCATGCCAAACCTCTAAACCCCGCAGCTGCCGGGATTCCTTGATGACCCCAACGGCCACTTTCAAGACATTGGCATTGATAGTTTGTCCCCCACCGATCTGGAGGGTGAGAACACAAGGAGGAGCACACGTGAGGCACAGGCAGCACCAGCATCCATTCCAGAGCTACTGCATTAAAGCATTCATGTCCTGGACGTGCTGTTGGAGAGCAGCACCAAGAGGGGGAATCACTGGACAGTGCCAGAACACAGCTGTAGAGCAGCCTGGGCTCTTCAGTCCTTTTCCTAGGGCAGGTCAGAGAATGGTCCGGGAGAAGCCCCAGAAGGGTGGTGGCCCACTGGCCTGAGAGGAGGGGGGAGATTTACAGGGGTTTGGGACAACCCAAACACCCAACAACAGCAGGTCTGCACCTCAGCCTTGCTACTTTGCAGAAGCAAAGAGGGTCAGGCATGTAGATGTAATCACTTGGAGGAAAGCATCCATGTGATGGCAGCAAAGAACAGTGCCAGACGTGCTGCTCCGCAGCCTGGTCTGCGCTGGAAGATCCCAGGTTACCGCAGGCTCCTGGCATCACCGTGAAGTTTACTACAGAGTCCTGAGAGCAAAGCAAATGGGGCTGCCAAGGCCCAGCCTTGCCATAGTGCATGTGGGAGGACCCATGGCCTGCCCATCAGGTGCTGCCCTGAGTAGAAGACTGTACGTGTGAGATATGACCCACTGCTGAGTGGGAACGGGGATGTTCCTGTGGTTCCATGGCACTGGCAAGAAGGGGAGAGAAGACCTTACCCTTCCTGCAATTTGCTTGGAAAAGGACTCCACCAATGCCTCCACGCCATAGTCCAGCAGCATGGAGGTGTTGTAGAGGAACTGCTCGTAGCTGTACTCTTCCCCCTGGATGACGAAGGAGTCAGGCATCAACCCGTGCCAGTGATAGAGCTGGTTGAATTCCACTGCGATGCGATTCCGGTACTGGAACTGTGTCCCAAAGAGCAGCTCGGGGTCAAACTTGAGGCTCAGGTAGTACCCACTGAGATGCTGGACATAGTCTTCAATGATGATCTTAATGGTCTCTCCTGGGTAGGAGGCAGAAGAAGCGGCTGTCAGCAGCAGGAGCTCTGTACCCCGAGCCGTTACCCACGTGCTATGGAAGCACCTCCCAGCACTCATCCACCCCCTGGGACCTTTCTGACTATGGGCTTGTTTTGTTGGTTGGGAATTTGTCAGTGAATCACTTTTTAAGCAGCAGAGGTCAGTCTGCCAAACCCTAAATGGTTCCTGAGGAAGCTGACCTTGACACGCTTCTCGCAGATAATGTGATGACAGGGATTTGTCTGGATTCTGGTCAAAAATGACTTTTTATGAGATTATAGTAAATTCAGGATGAACATTAAAATGCAATAATTCAAAATTAATATTTTTGATGGCTTAAAGCCCATCTCTGCGCTATGGACCAAAGCCAATGATCCCCGGAAGGCTGCCAAAGAAACTCCTCCAGCATCTAAAGCCAGCCTGGTCACCACCCCAAAACAGAGACCAACCAGTGCCCGAGTCGTTGGGGCTTGCCCAGTGTCCTGGGTTCAGCTCTAGCAGTTATTTTTCTCCTTCTCAGTAGCTGGTGCAGTGCTGTGTTTTCAGCTTTAGCCTGAGAACAACACTGTTAACACACCTGGTTTAGTTGTTGCTCAGTAGTGCTCACTCTGATCAAGGGCTTTTCAGTCTCATGCTCTGCCAGGGAGGAGGGGAAGCCGGGAGGAAGTAGAGACAGGATCCCTGTCCCTAACTGGCCAAAGGGCTATTCCATACCACAGCACGTCATGCCCGGTATAGAAACTGGGGGGAGTCAGCCGGAAGGCTGAGATTGCTGATCAGGTTGGGCTGGGCATTGGTTGATGGGTGGTAAGCAATTGTATCCTCTCCCCTTGTTATTTCCCTTATCATCATTATCATTGGTGGTAGCAGAGTGGTTTTGTGTTATACCTTAGCTACTCAGTTATGGTTTTGTATTACACTCAGTGGCTCTTATCTCAACCTGTAGGATTTACATTCTTTCCATTCTCCTCCCCATCCCTCTGTGAGTGGGGAGGGAAGAAGGAAGGAAGGGAGTGAGTGAGCGGCCGCGTGGTTCTGAGTTACCGGCTGGCCTTAAACCACAACATGCAGGGAGGTGGGACACGGGGCTCTGTGGTGCCCATGCCCTGCAGCTCTGCTGGTCCTCACCGATGAGGATGAGACGAGCTGTCTGGAAGAGCTGCTCATCGCTCCAGGTGGGATGCTCCCGTTTCAGTATGTCACAGACACGGTTGTGCTCACGCAGCCAGAGTGTGGCGTACATGCAGAGCCCCGGCAGCAGCCCGAACACCTCCTGCCCTATCGCCAGCTGCTTCTCCTTGGGGACAGTAGGTGGGTAGACCATGTGAACCGGGGCATCGGTGACGGTGGGGGGGTACACCTCTCCATCCACCACCTTGGGGAGACAAGAATGAGATAGCAGAAAGAGAGGAGGGGAGAAAACCACCTGGGTGAAAGCCTGTCCAGCCAGGCCCTACAGGCAACAGGGCTGTTCTCCTGCAAGCAGTGAACGGAACAGAAACACATCCCTCATACAGCCCCAACTATGGAATGCCTGCTGCCGTCAGAACAGCTACACCCCAATGCTTGTCCTTCTGATAAAGCACCTTTGGCCAGCAGCCACATGGGGCTGGGGCTTCTCTGGAGCTGCCAGAGGGATGTGGCTTGAAATAGCTCTGGATCACAGGGCTGAAACACGTTTTGGTTGTGCTGGGTGGTACCTGGAATTTCAGCTTCCCATCCCTGAAGAGACGCAGCTGGTGTTGCCGCGACAGGTTGTCCCCATACAAGTGCCCGAGGTCCACCTGCCAAGATAGCACGGCATCAAGGCTGCTCCAAAGGCCATGCATGCCCTGGTCCCCTCCTCACTGCTGTATGCCCCATGCCTCCAAGCATTCCAGCATCCCTTACCCCGTGCCCCAGCGCCTTGGTGAAGCCGCGTCCCATCTTCCCAGATGTCTTGAAGAACTGGTGGGTAAAATGCTGGGCGAAGAAGGCAAACATCAGGTTGGTGCCTTGAGGATCAGCTTCAAACCTCCGCCGTAGCAAGAACCTCTCTGCCAGGAGCTGGGGGTCAGGGAGCTGCTGCTTCCCTGCAAAGGATGTAGGTTGAGAGCAGATGCTCCTGTGCTGACCCAGCTGGGTACCAGTGCTGGCCATGGGGCTGCTGGTGGGGGCTGCTGTGTCTGCTGCAGCATCAGGCACTGGTTCCTCTGCACAGACTTCTTACAGCCCTCTTACACATGCTACAACACGCCTCAGCAGCTCAACCTGAGCTGTCCCAGCAGCTTTCTGGATACCATGAAGCAGCTCCTGCCTGCGGGCCAGCTTGAGCAGAACAGAGGGAGCGTGTGGCACTGCCAGCAGTGCCCTGTAGGTGTATCCATAGCAGTGAAAGCTTGGGATGGGTGGATGGGAAACACCGATGCTGCACCAGGTATGGACCCATGGTGCTACTCCAGCAACTCAGCCCCATTGGTGCTGGGCCAACCACATACCTTTGGTCCCCATGGGCGCTGGGCAGTCTTCTGGCACGGGCGGGAGGATGCGGGTGTAGTAGCTGACGTTGGCATAGGCCTCCCAGCTGATGTAGCCATAGTCAGAGTTAAAGGTGGGGGGACTGGGGATGAGATTGGCACGAACTGAAAAGAGAGGAGGGAGTCACAGGCGGCAGCACCCCATAGGCTCTGCCCCCAGCCCCTGCCCACCAGCCCAGTGCTTCCAGACACCCTCCCCTGACAGCCCAGAAAGGTACCAGCAGTGGAGGCATGTGGGTATCCCAGGCTTTGCTCCGAGCCTTTTAAAGGCTGCAGTTCCCTTGCAGAAGAGGAAAGCCTGTCCTAACGCATTAAGTGGATTCCTGGATGACAACCACACACAAATGGTAAAACCAACAGCCGGAGCCTTGTGAACGTGTTGCTACAGCTCCAAGAGCTGGAACCTAAATATTTATGAATGTGGGGACATGAATAATAAGGGCTGTATTTCCGCAGTTTGCTTTCCGAGCGGCTGCGTAAGAGGCCTTTGGCCCCAGGAGGATGGCGTGCCAAGAGCTCCTCATGTTTTCCAGCAGGCTGGAAGCCCGGCGTGGATGGGGACACGCAGACAGCCCAGCGTGCAGAGCCCCTGCACCCCACGGGCAGGGTGATGGTGTGACAGGGGGATGGAGTGATGGGTGACAAGCTCCCTGGGTCTCCCAATGAGGTGACTCAAGCCCAGTGCCCACCGTGCCCGTGGGAGCCACTCAGCATCCGCACCACCCCTACCACACCTCTGCTGATGCCCAAGGGGTCCCCAAGTCCTGCTGCACCCCAAGACCTGCTCCAACCGCTCACCTGTGAGCACGAGCCTCATGAGCAGGTCCCTGATGCAGGTGCTGTTGATGATATCCCAACACAGCTTGGGGTCAGGATGAAGTGGTAGAAGGCAGGACTGGGCTTCAGCAGGTTGCGGAGGCGCGTCCAGAGCTCAGCTGGGGGGGACAGACCAGGCAAATCACTCACCCCACTAATGATGCCACTAAAGGCCCGGTGCTGCAGGCACAATGCGCCACTCTGGGACCCATGGGTGCCAGGGCTCCTCTGGGCAAGAGGGACTTACGGGAGGTGCAGTTGTCCCCGAAGTATCCCGTCCGCGTGCAGTCGCACTCGTACCCTCCCAGGCCGACCCTCACGCACACCCCTTGGTGCTGGCAGGGGAAGTAGCAGCAGGGATTCACTGCGGGGAGAGAAAGACGGCACCATCCAGCCTCCATCCATCACTGCACCCAGTGCCTCCCTGCTCCTCACGGGTGGACACAGCCAAGCACTGGGATGCATTCCTGGGAGGTCCCCTGTGATGAGGTCCTTTGTTCCCAACCACATCCATAAGCGCAGCCCCAAGGCTGGTGTCAACAATGTGCTGCACCAGCCGAGCACTGCCCTGGCCACTGCAGTATCACCCTTGCAACGGACGTTACTGCTCAGCTTTTCTCTCCCCTCCCTAGCGAGGTGTTTTGGGCAGGAGCATCACTTCAGCACTGTCCCTTCCCTGCTGGAAGCTGGCCTTGCCTGGAACACCCAGGGTTGCCGAAGGAACCATCTGCACCCCATGGCCCCACACCAATGGGCGCTGCAAGCACTGTCCCCACCTTGAGCTGCTGCTGCCAGGGCCGCATCCTGTCCAGTGCCACCACAGGGCCATGTCACGGTTGTGTCCTGCACGGCCAGGGCCACAGCCTCATGCACAGGGGCTGCTGTGCCCCAGAGCCCCAGTGCAGGACAAAGCAGCACAAACACAGCTCTGGTGTTAAGAATAACAGCAATTGTCAGGGCTGGAGTTTTCTTTGGCAAATGGCTCCTCCGTCTTCACCGCTCCAACCGGATGGAAAGGGCCGACTGCTGCGCCCGGCCCCCGGCTCCCACCCGGCCCCTTCCTCTGCCACCTCCGTGCCCCAGCCTGCAGGCGTGAGATAAGGGCCCCTTCCTGCCGGCCCCACGGCGGCAGGATCCCGTGGGACAGAGGGAGAACCCCCCAGCACAAAGCAGCTCCCAGCTCCGGGACAGTGGTAGGCTCCCACCCACAGCAAGCCCCTCCGATCCATCTGGAGACAGAGCACTTTGTACCCCCACCATCTGCAGCCCCTCCAAGAGCGGCAAAACTCAGGGGAGAAAGAACCAAGAGCTGGGATGGCTGGAGACCCCCCTGCCTTCCATCAGCCCAGGGACTGGCTGGAAATGCAGATGCCCTCTGCCACTGCTGCCTCCCGAAACCAACCTCAGCGTCATCAAGCTGGGTCAGTCCCCACAGCCCTGGGACAGAGCCTCTGCACCAGGAGAACAGAAGTGCCAAGAGACAAGACCCCCTGGGATGCACAGCACTTGGGGACACGGCTGCCACCAACACACAGTGCTCATCTCTGGTGCCACCAGCTGCAGGGACAAGGAGGGACAGCATGCCATGAGCGCTAGAAGAGACAGAGAGCCGTTCCCAGTGTGCTCAGTGTCACGGCTGATGAAGGAAGATCTCCTGGGTCCATCAGCTTCTCCTCATGGTCCATGAGCTCACCAGACCTGGTTCAGATTCTTCAGGAATTTGGGAGCAGGTTCCAAGGCTGGGGTGGAGGGACAGGCACACAGAATAGGAACCACATTTTTTCCATAGGAAATTGCCGCTCAAAATTAACATCTTTGGAAAACAAAGCTAATTTTGCAGACTTGCTCAGTGTCCCAGCCAGCCACACACCCAGAGCACAGCAGGGGCTTGGCCAGCAGCTCTGTGACCCCAAACCCCTCACGTCATGGGGGCCAGCCTGCAAAGACAACACGTTCAGCTCCCAGCCCTTCCATCAGACTCCCTTTCATCTGGGATCTTATTTATCTCACACAGATTACGGTCAGACCACCCATTTGGGCTTTTGCAAGATGGGAATTTTCACAATGGGGCCATGTTCCAGTGCAGCCGGAGCATCCTCTGGGCTATTCCTGTGTTGGGACCTCTTCACACCTAACCCAACATCCCCGTGTAACGCAGGGAGATGCGGGGCTACCATGAGTGCCACAGTTGGGAAGATGCTCCATGCCGCTGGCTCTGGCACAGCAGGTCATGTCCTGACCCGTCTCCAGCTGATGCAGGGAGCCAGGAGACACGGCTCTTCCCGGCACCGGGTTCGCTGGCACGTCATGGCCAAGCACTCCCCCGAGCCAGGTCTGGCAGCACGCCGGGCTCCGCCGAGCTGCATCCTCCCGTGGTTCACG
>NW_009914066.1:8254-10246 GCF_000696875.1 Nestor notabilis
CAGCAACCCCCTCGCATCCTCTTGGAGCCTCCCTCCTGCAGTGCCTCTCCCCACCCCAGCCTGGAATCCCGCACCCGCGCTGCCGGGATGGCTCCAGGTGTGGGGAATGGAGCTGCCAGACTCGGTGCTGGTGACAGAAGAGCTGGTGAACACGCTCCATCACCGCTGGAAAATGCCAGATTCTGGGGACAACATCCGCTCTGCAAACCACAGCCAGAGCAACCTGGGGTGAATCACGGCCGGGATGGAGCCAGGCTTGCTCAGTGGCTGTGGGCTTTGAAGATGATGAAAGGCTCACGCACTTGTTTTTCTGTTTCCTCAGGCCCAAAAGCTGTTCACAGCAAACGCAGTGCAGGCAGATTGTCATCTGCAACCACTTCTGGCAGCACCACGAGCAGGAGCAGCGTGCCAGGGCCACAGCTGTGTGCCACGTGGGGCTCGGTGATCCTCTTCCCTGCACCTAAGCCAGGCTGATGGACACAAGGAAGGGCTGCGGACGGGTGGCTGGTGCTGGTGATGCAGCCCCAGGGCTCTCAGCGTGGCAACAGGCTCCCTTTGCAGCTCCATGAGCCCCACTGCAGAAGGGCTGTGCTGGGAGGAGGGCTACAGACACAGACATGAATCAGAAATGGCTCTGACATAGGTCCCTGACCCTGCCCTTGGGGTCTGTGCCCATCCCTGACCCTGCCCCTGGGGTCTGTGCCCGATCTGCCACTCAGGCTGATGGTGATGTTTGGGTGCCGCTGCATCTCCTGTTTGCCGGTGGGAGCTGTGGAATGGCTGTGGAGAGGACAGTCAGGTTTATTTTGCAAAAGCACTTGCACAAAACTACACCCCTGAAGGCGACAGCAGCGAAGAGCAGGATCTGCAGCGATAAACAGAGAAATACCATGAGACCAGCTTGGCTCCGCTCGCGGCCAACAGCGTGTTGTTTGGTCTTCGAAAGCAGATCCAAGGATCCAAGGTCTAGATTAGGGCTGTGGTCCTCCTGGAGCAACGCTGGGGAGGAGCAGGAGCTGGGCTGCTCTGCTGACAGCACCTCAGGGCATGGCGCAGTGCCCCTCATTCCTTGATCAGATATCTCCCTCCCTAATTGAGGCTTGGAAGAGCCTTTCATGTGTATCCCAGGTATGTTCTTTTTTTATCCCATGTAGTGAAATTCACTTTGATCCTGGCGTGCAGCAGTCAGCTCCACAGGCTGGGCCTGGCTGAATGCGAGGGACCCAGCTGCTTCAGGCATGTGGGTCCCCAGTGTGTCCCCAGGCCCTGTCCTGTGCACGGCAGGACACACGGATGCTGCTTCTGCCTGTTCTCAGCCCCCAAGAGGAGCTTCTCAGGGAGATGAGACCCAAGCTGGGAGATGGCCATGCCAAGGGAGGAACCACACAGAGGTTGTCCCTTGCCTGCCCCCACCGTCTGTGGCCCAGCCCAGCGGGTGACAGCCATTTTCATCCCATGGGATCTCTCCTTCTGTGCAGACACCCCAATGGGCCCTGCAGCGGGATGCTTGCTGCCCAGAACGAGCACTCCTTCTCCAGCGCTCGCTCCTGCTGCTCCTGCTCTGAGTCCGAGAAGCCCAGAGGGATGCAAGGTGGCTTGGCCATGCTGGGGACACCCAGCCCTGCTGTCCCCATGGATGGACCTCCTGGAGTCCCCTGCATGGCTGCTTGCTGCATGGCCACAGCCCTGGGGCCTCAAAGCACTGCAAGCCCCGGTTGTGCTCCCTTTTCAGACATGTCTGCTCAGCCCTTGCACGTTTTGGGGTCTGGGCAGATCAATTCCCACAGCAGCAGGTAAACCCGGGCAGAGCCCCGCTGAGGGAGGCAGCCCACCTGCTTGGTCTGGTTTGAGCTTCACGCTGGGACAGCATTTTCCTGCAAGGAGGAAGGTCATCTCATGGAAGAAGGACTGGAGCCAATGCTCCATTAAGGAGCCGGAGGAAACCGCACCTGAAGAACTGGGGATGGAGCTGATGGGATTCAAGAAGTGGTT
>NW_009914066.1:11006-11299 GCF_000696875.1 Nestor notabilis
CCGGTGCCTCATGCCCCGCAAGGGGGCTACGGGGACCAGCCAGTGCCCCTCACCCTGATGTCAGGACCACGCCAGGGTGGCCGTGGTCCCCTTCTGCCCCATGGACAGCAGTGGCCTTGGTAGGAGCCCAGTGCTGTGGTGTGGTCACGGTCACGCTTGGGCCATTGGCGGCTCCTGCAGCCGCTGCGTGTGGTCCCATTCGGCGCAGTGGGAGGTAAAGGGAAGTTTGTTTTTCACGGGTGGTTTTGCTCCCCAGTCAGACGCGACGGGACAAAACCTGCAGCTCCGGGTCC